>NW_010305015.1:0-15943 GCF_000700745.2 Antrostomus carolinensis | reverse complement strand
CGGGCAGGTGTGCCCCGTGGGGCGCTGCTCACCGCCGGCCCGTGTGCTCCTGCCGCTGCTTTCGCCGCCTCGTAGGAGCCCTGTGCAGCTATATTGCTCACCCAGATAAATCCCGTTTGCCTCCTGTCATCACCGTCCCCGCCTCTGCCCTGTCCTCTGGAGCCCAGTTGCCGTATCCTGACCAGTACAGCTACTTCCCTCTCCTCTCCCCCCGCCAGGGCCATCGCCGTTTCCCTCTCCCAGCACGTACTGTTAAGTCTCTGTGCCTTACAGTGCTGGAGCTCCCTGTAATGATGCAGATCGATGCGCAAGCAGAGGAAACGTTCAACACGGCAGCATATGATTTACTTAATTTACTTTTTCAGTTTATGATTTACTGTACTAATGAGCACTACCAGATCAGCCCTAAGAATACTCTGGTGCACCTGCTTCTCGAGGAGAGGTGCGTCGGGGCTAAGTTTGGAAGGTTTTCAGGGGAGAATGAAGCATGTGATATTCCATGCAGAAGGAATCCGAAGATGGGTTGGAAGCACCGAGTGAGACAAGGTGGGCACTGGATAGCATCCCACGCTGTGAAGCAGAGGAAGCAGAACAGAGAGTTGCACGTGGTAGAAAACACATCACAAATGACTGAGTTCTGGGCAGGAGCCATAGACCAGAAATGACTAGTGTGTAGTCAGAGGGCTGTACAACACAAATCAGCCAAACCAGCTGGAGACTCTTGACAGCTGAATACTGTGACCCTGACTTGCTGCCTTCCATGGAGCCCTTTGCTCACAGGAAGCACTTTCGTCCAGTTTGTGTCCTGCAGTATCAGCTCACAAACTGGATCATGCAGCTCTTAGGAAGAGTAGTGCTAGTATTTTTTAAATACCAGTCATCATTATCACTGAGTACAAGGCTGGTCCAGCGTCTTGTTTTTAAGGAATGTTTCATCCATAAGCATACAATGCCATGTTATTTGCTAGCTATTCTGAAGCTAATTACAATAGCTGATAAATATTAACATAGACAAAATAAAAATTCATTCACTACAACCCAAACAGTAATAATGCAGTTAGTAGATTTAAGAGACAAAAATAAATAATAATGAAATGGTGATGTAATAAATAAAAGCAAGCATGCTTGTATTTAGCTGTACTTACTAAGTTCCAAAACAGTACTCAAATCTTTAGGACACCTTCACTGCCTTATAGTTATGATCCCATTTTCAAATCATAAATTACGTGATTAAGGAAGATAATAAAATGTAAAGTTTCCTGAAATCAGATATATTAAAACTCTCTTGCTTCAAGTTGGATTCAGACCTTTTCTAGAACATTTTTTATATCTGCACCTTTAATGGGAGATTAGTTTTACCATTTTCAAAAGGACTTTGATTCTCTCCACCTCGTTTAAAATTTTCATGTTTTTTGGTCATGGCAATAAGGTGTCAGATTCTGTCCACTTGGTGAAGATAATTTGTTCAGAGATGTCCAAGTACGTAACAGAGTTATAAAGAAACCACTACCGGCCTGTGGAATAAACCTGGCGGTTTGGGTTTGATATTTAGTGCATTTATTTTTACAAACTTTAAACTACATTCCATAGCAACTGATGGAGCTGCTGCTGTCACAAGCTGCAGAGATCACTTCGCTGTTTTCTGCAAGATGGGCAAGCATACTTAATGTGCAAGCATTTAACACACTAATGCCCATGTTTCATTAGTAGACCCTGTATTAAAACTAGACATAGTGGTACCCAGAAGTGATAAGGAATGATAATAGATTGAGATAAATGATAACGAACTTGAAGGGACACTATGGCTTTAAGGTGCTAGGATATAATTCATGATACTGGGTAAGG
The DNA here is from genome assembly GCF_000700745.2 of Antrostomus carolinensis. Taxonomy (NCBI): domain Eukaryota; kingdom Metazoa; phylum Chordata; class Aves; order Caprimulgiformes; family Caprimulgidae; genus Antrostomus; species Antrostomus carolinensis. Next base: position 14,098 of record NW_010305015.1, on the reverse strand, counting down.
AAAAGTTAACATGTTGAAAAATATTTTGTTACCCAAGTACAGGGACCATGATAAAAATGTTTTCAATTACAAAGAATGGAAAATGTGGAAGGATTTAGAAGAAAAATTACCACCTGGTTTTATGTTCTTACCTAAGTTGTCCAATGATAGTTTAAAAATGAGATTTTTTTTTTAAATAGTAGAGAGCTAAATCTTAATGGAGAACATGAGATGGAGTTGAAGGGAGGAATTTGCAAGTTGTATCAAGAAAATTAAAGACATCTAAGTTTTACCTGTTTATATTAGTGGAGAATTTGGTTTGGAGTTTGCAAATAACAGAAAATTTGTAAAGCATTTTAGAAGATGAGGAGCTAATGAAAGGAAGGGGGTAACACTTTCTTGTTTCTGAAGATGAACTGGTATCGTACAATTCATCTCCTACAGGGACCATCACTGTGGACTGTAGGGCCATGGTCAATGTACCCTTTTTTTAACCCCTGCAATAACATGCAATCACTTTAGAGGTTGACATTTTGGTATTTTCTAAATAAAAAGTAAAGTAAAAGTAAGTAAAAACTAAGTAATACAGTAGGAGAAGCAGGTAAAGTTGATTGTTACTGATAGTTCCAGTGTTGTAATTAGGTGCTATGTTTTTCCTACGTTAGAGGGAAATCACTCATGTGTAAGAATAAAATAAATTTTTAAAAAGTTAAAAATATTTATGCACTTATTTGTATTGCTAAGGAGAAAGATTTTTTTTTTAGCTTCTTTTAGCATGATTATAACATATAACATTTATATTTGAAACTTCAGTTATTGCTTCATTCAAATAGCTGGAGAGGCAGTGCCTGATAAAAACATTAAAGCTGTTTTGTAAGCTCTTTAGTTCATGGTGGTGTCTCTGAATGGTTGGTTTTGCTAGCTAATTTTGGGAAATGTCTTTTACTGTAAACTGTTGATTTTATTTATTTAAAAAGTATTTCTTTTTTCCAGAAGAATTGTTTTGAATCAGTGATTCAGCTGTCAAAACCCTGCTCTTTTGCAATTTTTAGTAATGTAATGATTTTGTCAAGACTTGGAGTGTGTTACAATTACTGAATTCATATTTTTCACCTGCTTAAATTTAGTTCATTTCTTCAGCCAATAATATCAGCATAGTTGGAACAGGACAAAATTGTCAGATTCACAAATTATTGGCATCAATCTCTTTCATTTGAATAATATATAAGTATTTAAATGTGACACAAATGCATGTTTTTGTCTGACATAAACAGTTTACTTTCTTTGACAAGACAACAAAATTGTACACTTGATATCAAGACGAGACTTTTTCCCTTACATTTTAGTTTGGTCAGTAAGCAATAAAAACCTTATCTTTTTAAATACATATACACTTACACAATTATTTATTCACTTAAATACAATCTACCCCTGTCCTCAGTCTCTAGATTCAATGCAGGTAGGTCAGTTTACATTTATTTAGAAACCAGGTCCAAAATCTTTACTTAAATTAAAAAAAAAATCTAGGAAATATGTGGGGGATTGTGATCTCAGATTGTTAATTTGCCATTGTGTCTGATTTCAGTCAATACCCAATAATGAGATAAATACATTTATCCCGTGTAGACATTTGTTGTATCAAATGTTTTTTGTTAGTGGAAAGACTGATACAGAACTAAGGCTCAATAGAGGAAATGCTTCACAGTGAAACATGATGAAGGGACGAGACAGACCCTTTCTTAAGGCAAGCAGTCATTAAATAGACAACTGAGTAGAGCAGATGACATCTGGTCTAACAAGAAGGCATTCTCATCTTCTGGGAAATGAAACATTGCTTATTTAAATTCTTTTAAATGGCCAGACTATCTCCTGGATGAAAAGTAAAATGAAATTCATTGAATAAGATCAAAATCTCTCTGGGTCTCTTCCGGAAGACTTCAAATGCCAGAAAAGAAATTGGCTATAAAAGTTAACATGCTACATCAAAAGAGGGATTTTCCAGTGGTGTAACATGAGCATAAAATATCTAGGACCACAGAAATCTTGACATCTAGGGTAAAGCAGATGGAAATAATGTGAATAGTATGTGTAGCTTAAATGTTTTTCTTTTACTGCCTCACTTAAGTCTAATACAAACCTTTGTTATTCTGTTGCCTATTTTAAATCTCATTAATAAATACTTTAATTTTTTTTTATCTTAACCTAGATTAAATTAAGAATGAATTCACGATTACTGCCTAGCAACACATTTGCTGTTGAATGGTGTAACAAATCTGGAAAGCAAGGCACTGAGAAGTGCTGCAGCTCCCTGCTGCATTTCTAGAGTATCCAGAGGGCAGCAAAGTTGGCGCGCAAAAAGGGTGGTCCAGACTGCACAGCAGTGGCAGGCAGCCAGCGTGGCCATGGTCAGAAGGGCATGAGCATCCCTTCATTGCTGATGGTAACCAGGACACTGTGTGCTGTGTAGCAAGGTAACAGGAAGCATGCTCAGGGAAACCCCAGGTAACTCAGGGAAACCCCAGGAAATTTGCAGCTTCCAGTTACTGAGCCATGAATTAGGATTCAAGGATGAGCTAACCTCGGTGACTTCCTCTTACAGCTGGAGCTGAGCAGTAAAGAAAAACATTCAATTCATGGTGATGGTGTGCATGAGGCGGAAGAGACAGCTGCATTTTAACCTTACTATTTGCTTGATCATGTGCAGAAGACGACCATACTGAATTCTGACAATCTTGATACATATTTTTAAACATTTGGGCTCAGTATTATATCTAGATTAATTAAACTGAACCATAGCATAGGAAAAGAAAGAAAAGTATCTATAATAACATTAGTTTTTCACTTTTGACACAGTAGGCCAATTTTGTCCTCAAATTGACTGTACAAACCTGCATAACTTAATTTACCTCTGCTGGAAGTTCAGTGTAATTGTATTGGCGTTGGTAGAGATACTCAAAATGACTATAACTGACGCTGCCTTGGATTTAAAGAAAATACAGTTAGTACTTCCTTTTTTCCCCTTTGACTACCTTCTTCATATAAAATATGCTCTTGCCTGTAGAGGGAGATTTTAAAAGATACAAAGGCCTGCCCAAAAGTAACAAACTGTGTGCATTAAGGATGTTTATATCGGCATAGGATAGAGGGTGAGGCAGCCTGTCTTACATGCTGCCTCTATCATACGCTTCGGTCCTATCTGCACTAGAAGCTGATCTGTTACGGACAATCACGGATTATCATGTTAAAAGCAAACAGCTTACAGCATAGTTAAAGGTTCCATTCCTGATGATAACTACTGCTGACAAGGAACTGTGTTTGAATTCTTTCACTCCCCAGATGACCTGCCCTTCTGAAGGAGCAGAACCAGCTCCTTTGCGTGCCAGAAGCTGTAGCATAGCATTGAACTATCTCGCCACTTCTCCTCCTGGTGGAGGACCCTCTGGCATGTACATCTCGAGACCTCAGTGAACACCCTTTTGTCTTCTAGAGTCCACAGTGTCTCAGTGACCCCACACTGAGCAGCCTGATCATGAGGGGGAAGAGAGGTGCCACTGAGGGAAGGAGCGAATCTTACAGCCTTTCCTCTTTGGCCTCCTGCCCGTGGAATGGAGACACTCTGCAGATGGCAAAGCTCCTGCTCTGAGGAGGCAGAGGCACAGCTGCGGTGGGGCACACAAAGCAGGGCTGGGCCATGTTCCACAACATGGTTTGTCACAGGGCACTGTTTGATGCCAGATACACATCTTGATGCCATCCATCCCACATGTGACTTCATTTACCATAAGTATATATTTAGATTATTTTTTCCTTTATTTGGAGTTTTTCTTTCTCACATTTTTGAAGTGAGTACACAACTTGATGTGATCTGCTTAATAGGTTGGAAAATTTTAAGTGGTTGGTTACTGGAGCTGACTCAAGGCTTCTCCACATACAGGAAAATTTTAATTTTACAGCAGTAGTAGTCAGAGTCTGTATGAAAAAGAACATGGAGGTTGTGGAAGGTGGAGGTGCATGAAGAAGAGCATGGAGGAAAGAGGGAGGTGCAGGGACATTCACTGTGGAGACAGGCTGAGAAGACCTGGTGGGGTTTTGGCTGACTAGGAGTAGAATTAAGAAGCCTTCTTTGTCCATCACTGGATCACAGCCCTCCAGTCTTTAGATGCAGGAGGTTGTGCCTCTTCTTGCCCACACTCTTTACCTCTCAAGCAGCAAACAAGTCATCATCTTCATCTCCTCCACTGCTGCCAGGGCTCAGCTGCTCCTGTAAAGGTGCAGAGAGAGAACTGAATGAGAAGGGTCACGTTTGCTACTGCCACTGGTGCATATTCACTCTGAGAGTGAGTATAAAACATATAAATACGGTATAACACATGTATAAAAGTATAAATTACTCAGGCTGAGAGAGTTTGCTGACAGGAGGTAGAAATCAGTTGTTCACACAGCATTGATAGGTCAAATATGTGGTCTTCCTCTCCACAGGAGAAAGGACTTGACAGAGGAAAGAGCTGAGCTTGGCTGCTCTTTATTGGGACCATATTGCCACCCTGAACACCTGCATCCACAGGCAACCTGCCTACATTGCCTATACATGCAGCTGGCCTTGCTGTTTTCTATTCAAATAAAAGACAGACTAAGGTTAAAATGCTTCAGCATTGCCTATCAGTAGAAATAAATGTCTTTAAGATTTTTTTATTTTTTTTTTCATTTGGAGAAAGAATAAATGCTTACATTAGGGCATAATATTTGAACACTTGTCTGGTAAAAATCTGAACTTCCAGTGCAGCAGAAGTGGTACAACTCAGTTTGAAAGATGACCACAACATGATGTTATCATTGCAGTATTAGCTATGGAAGTAACTTGCTCATAACTCTTGTTACATGATCAATACTTTCATTGTCAGTAAGTGTAACAAACATGCTTCATTAAAATGCTATTTAGCTACAACAGGCTAAAGAGCTTTTGAAATTAATGTTTTAGGAAGACCACATATTCCCACAAGCCCAACAGGATTATTAATTTTTTAAAAAATTATTTAAGCAGCTATACAAGGACATTAATATATTTCTGCATCTACAAGGGCAGCAGTTTAACAAATGCAGAGCCCATTCTCCAAATGACCTTATACTTCTGACTTCCAGCAAAAGAATAATCCTTGGGGACATTTCATGTGTTTAAAAGCAAGTGCTAAGGAATCACGATCTATTATGTGTTCTGGGGCTAACAGGAATCCCAGGTAGGGCAAGTGGCTGTAGTTACAGATGACTTTAGACTTCAAGGAATACTGCTGAAAGGGTAATGTGAAAGGGCATAGCCAAGGTGTTCAAACTGTTAGAAAACACTTTAATCTCTTTGTATGTAGAATACACCCTGTCTCTCTCTCAAATTTCCACATGGCGTATGGGTAGGCTATGTAATAGATTTGGAATCACCTATTTATGAATGCCATATGTTATATATAGCTTTTAGATCACTGTGAGACATAACAAGATGGAGTTAATTTAACTAAGGAACAGTCTGGGGACATCGTCCAGATAATATATACCAGCAAATGGTAAATGGACAATGCTGGAGTAATTTTCTAGTTTGACCACCATTAGGAGAAGCTAAATTTATCTTTCTAGGAAGGTTTCAGACTCCAGTAGAGAGAATACCAAAAGGCTCCCTAGAGGTCTGCTAAATATTCCTCCTCCCTCTGACATTTCTAAAAGCAAAGATGATGAATTTATTCTGACAATAACAATAGTTGATTGTTTTCAAAGCATGTGAAACATCTGGATTAAGAACATGTAATGAAATCCCAGACAAGATTCCACAGGAAGCAAATTTGAATTTCTAGCAGACACATGACTAGAAAAGCTAATTTCCCATTCACTGGAAATTTTGAAAATGTTGTGTTGTGCTCAGTTAAGGCTTCTCCCCCACCAGGTAAATTCTCACTAACAAGAATGCTCCCTTACAATCAGCTCCAAGGGTGTGCTCTTTTCAAAGATAAACTGTACAGTGATTTTATACTCATTACTGACCACTTTACTCATCACATGTCTTAACCCAGAGGTACTGTTAGATCAGAATCATAACAAGGAGAAATTTCCAACAGGAATTGCTATGAGGACAGATTACCCAAGGGACCAATCATTAGATGCAGCAAAGAGTTTACAGGATTTTAAACTGTTATTGCATAAACCGTATGGTCAGTTTATGTTAACATATTTTCAATTAAATTATTTCTAAACTTCACTGTTGCATGACAAGAATCAGGTCTGCATATTGTTAAGTCTCTTTTCTACAGACTTGTACTAATTAGCATGGTTAGTTGGCCTTACAGGAATGAGGGATGTTTGTGCTGTGACAGATATTTAAACTGAAAACTGGAGACACATGTCAAAACAAAGACAGTCCAAAGCTAAGAGACCATGCACGGTACGAACACACTGAAAAGAGCACTCGAGTGTTTTAAGGTATGTTCACATCGTGCCTTAGCATTAATGGCACTTTGGAGGCTTATTAGCAACTGCTGAACAGTGAATGCTCCTTTCAGCAAAGGTCGGGTAAGTGACGGTAATTACCAGCAATTGCTTCCTGCCCAAGGTAACTCACATGCCACGCTGTGGAGAAAACAAAACATGCCTAACAGACATAATTGCTACTGACACAACTTATTCATCATTTCACAAAAATTATCTGCTTTTGAACAAGCTGAAATACAATTATTTCAGATTTGTGCATCTTTAGTGAGTGGTTGATGTACTGTCCCCAAGTACTGAGCATAACTTTTGAGCCTAACAAATGTCCTTGAGATATCTGAAATACAAAGAGAATACACAGCACATTGCAGTGTTCTGTGGGAGGAGAGCAGGAACAGATGATATTTATATATACAAGTATTATGCACAGAGTATAAACACACACATGAAATGCTGAACAGAAATGTTCTGTGCATGGAGTTTACTTATCCATCATCTCTTGAATTACAGATTAGTCAAACAAAAACATTATTTCCATTTTCCCCCAATAATGCTATATTCTAATGCTAAAAGAGTTAAACTTGAAAGAGTTAATCATGTAGTTATCTGCATGATTCTTAAAAGTATCTGCCCTGCTTTTTATATAAATATTTTAAAATTATTGAGAAAAATATAATTCAGCACTTGGTAATTCTAGCTAATTTAATTTCCATCACATCTGGTAACACTTCATAGATTTAAAGGCGTACATGTATGCAACTCACATTACAAAACAATTTTATAAAATGGTGAACATTTAAGTTTCCAGTTAGAGTAAGTAGGGGGGTCTAACTTCCAGCATAGATTTCACTGATCTAATTAATTATTGAACCTACTAATGAATCACTCCTCTGTGTGAACAAAGCACTCCCAACTACTTCCTCTCTCAGAAAAGTGAGAAGTAAAAGAAAGAGAAGGGAAAGTTTTCATATCACTCTGAAAGGCATATATATTTACATTTTAAAAAAATAATCACTGCATTATTTCATTGGAAACTCCTTTCCAAATATATTCAGGATTTATTCCGCTCGCTGTGACAGAATTATGTAACTTATATATTAAGACTGCACGCTGTTGATGCATATTTGACAGCAGATTTAGCTGTAATGGCTAATGCAGTTACCTCCTTCAGCTATATGCCTCATCCTACTTTCCAGGGCTGCTAAAACTGTGGAAATTAAGTGAGAATTATCCTTACCACTTTTTATGGGACCAAGAACTACTGGCATCACAGGATTTGTGACATTCCCCAGAGAAAAACCCTAGAACCAAGAGTGTGTGTGTGGCAGTTTCACAAATAATACATGCCACTTCTCATTTCACCAGTGCTGCTGTCACATTTATTCCTTATATGGTATTCACAGGCCAAAATATATTCTGAATCTAGAAATTAGACTGTGCATTTGTAACTTCTGATAACATTATGTATAAGGTATTGCCAATGTGTTGAGAAGCAATGGGAAATCAGGAGCATACTGATTACAACAGAAATGTTAATGTAACACCTTGTTGGGGTATGCAGATATGGGCCCATGGCAGCTGGATGTCCTAATCCTCTCCTCACAGAATCACTTTCAAGACTCCAATCACCAGACTCAACTAAATATTCTTTCTTAATCAAGAAAAACAAAGGGTGAAACTAAGGTGGTCTTGCTTGGACACAGAAAAAACCCTTTTGCTCTGCATCCTACCTTTCCTGCTTACTGCTTAAGCAGGGGCTGGTAAGAAGAAATCAGCCACCTTGGACAAAGAAAATAAATTTCAAGTGAATAGAGCTTCCAAAATTAGTGTAAGAGAAAGAAAGCCAGAAGCTACCTGAGATGCTAAAGTGACCCTCAAGGATACCTCGTGATAAATACAATCTTAATAACTTTGTTTCTTTATTTCTTTGTAGCATTGCTCCATTACTGCAAATTTGTGTTAGTAAATACATTATTTTATACTTAAATCTTGAGAAGAATCTGACTCTGAGTGCTCTAACACACAGTCGGCATGTCTCTGATATAAAAGGGTGGCAAAGTAAGGAAAATGGTGTACTAGGACACCTTAAGTGTTGTCTTTGTGACAAACTGCTTCCAGTGTATTTAGAGGGTACTACTGTCTGCCGCTAAAGAAGCTGCAGGGGTCAGTTTGAGAATTAGTACCACAAGGTTTTTAAAAATAAAATAATATCTTTTGATGACTAGTGATCTCTTTGCATGCAGTGACACAGTAGGAAAAAGATCTAAAATTCAAAATATCCAGAGAATTTAATACACCCATTTTGATACTGGACATGTTGTGTATAAGGGCACTTTTCTCCTCAGGCTGTTAATTCCAGTAAGTGGCAGTGTCATGACTTGAGTTGCTGGAACTGTTCCACTGGCTAAAATAAGATGTTAAAGACCCTGACAGCATTCCAATTGGAAAACTTGTGTTATGGATCCTTCTTTCAGTACATTATACTCAGTTTTTTTTTTTCTTTGAGAAAACAGACAAATTGGTTTAGCAGTTACAGAAATTCCTATGTCGTAAGGGTACGAATTGGAGGTTTTAAGTGTCTGGACCAAAGAAAACATAGCATACATTCAGAAACTGTAATATACTTGTTATGCAAACCAGATTTTTTTAAGACTCCTTACTTTGGTACATTAGTTTCAAAGCCATTTTTATAAGAGGCATTATCAAAGAAAAAAATGAGAGAAAAATTTTACATACACTACTAATTCGATTTTGTTAGGAAATCATACTGCCTGAAAAATGAACAACTTCTTCGTGGCTCTTCCTTGCTTTCTGATTTACTTTGAAGGTAAAAAGGGAGGTGCACTGATTATTGCAATCCTGCCTTGCCAAGAAAATGTAGCTATACAAATTCTTACCTGGTATTCCACAGTCCTTACAAGATTCAATGCCTTTACACACTGATAAAAGCAGAAACACCTTGCTCTATATAACATGCCAAAGGACATCTCGGCAGACAAAACTAGCCACACATCCATGGAACCCTGCCATCCTAGTAGTGACTCAGAGAATGTGGCTCCTACAGGGCTGCTAATTATCTCAATAGGACAAGCTTATACGGGAAATTGTATGAAATCAGATATATTAATGTCAACTTAAAAACAGACAAAGACATCACAAATCTTGCACAGAACTACCTCTGCTAGCACAGAAAAGACAGAAGTAATTATTGTAATGTCTGTTGAAGGCTCATCACAACATGGTAAATTTAAGTTTCTATTAGGTTGGTAACAAGAAGATTTTTAAAATCATTATCACAGCTAGTAGTAAAATAAGCTCCTTTCCTGTTATTGGCATCTCAGGTTGTCTAATGCAGAAACATAAATTACAAAAAAGATTACAATCCTTAAATCACATTGCCAAAAAGACTTTTATTACTTTATTTCAAACTATTGGAGGTGAGGGAGGAAGGACAAACATGATTTGGAGACTTTTACACCCATGAAAATAGGCATAATTGCTTTGTTCAGCTGCTGGGAAATCCAAAGAAAAACTGGAACATAAAATTGAGAACAATTTTATAACAGAAACATTTACTGATACTCCTCAGTACAAAGTCTTCTTCTGCCAAAACAGTATTTTCCCAAAAGAACTTCTCCTAGCAAATAACAGGGGTATGAGTCGTGCATTGCAACCTTTTCAGCTGTAATTCAGAAAATGCCCTGAATTTTGTAATTTGGAAGATAAGCTTGAATGTAGATAAAAATAAGTATAATCAAGCAAGGAAGCCACTAAAATACAGAATCTGTGCTATAGACAAGTGAATCATGATAACATGATTTCAAAATTATGAGAGAATGTGAATTAAAGACTCACCAGGCAACATAAAGCTGTTTCCAGAACTGCAGATTAGTCACCTCTTTAACCATTATACAGTAAAGTGATGCTTTGAAATAATAACTGTGACATTAGAAATGGTCTAAGCATGGAGCAGCCCTCTTCAGCCTGTGAGGAAAACATTTTTAAAATCTAATAAACCAGTGATTTTCAAACAAATGCAAGTCTTGGCAAACTTTCAATGTGAAAACTTTACATCTGCTATAGGCAGCTTCTACAGATGCAGTTTCTAGTGAAAAATGACCTCATCAGGAATGTGGAATGCCATCAAGCCACTCTGGACACTTACTGAATTAGACTTTTGCACTTGCAAACTATGATTTTAAAAGATGTCACTGTAGCTAGGGGTGAAAAGGAAAGAGGGACAGAAAATCGAGTGATGTATACAAACCATCCCCAGCAAGCAAGATCCTCTCTACAAGCAATAAAAATAATAACTTGGAGTAATCTTTTTCTTGGCAACTGGCTCTTCTCCTCTTCCTGTAGCCATGTCCTACACCTCCTGCACTGACTCATAGGTATTAGGTTTTGTGGCTGGCTGCACTCCCCAGCTTAGGTTGCTGGAAGGGCCGCTTCACAAAGCCACAGCAGAGCCTAAAGTTGTTCTACCCATCAGACACCCTGGCTGTCTGCCTTTTCTGCTAGCTTGTGTCCATTCACTCATGACACTTCTGCCAGTTGCAGTTTCCTTTTCACACTCCACAATTCTTTCAGCTTCACCATAGGACTCAAGTACCATACAGCCTGGCACAGACCTCTGGACTATTAACCAGACTTCCTTATTAGACCTTTATCTTTCCTTTCTTCCTTGGCTATGAATTTCTTCTTCCCAGAACTCCAAACTACATGTTGGGCAATCATTTAGTCTAGGCACAGATGTGTTGTCCTTCTCTTCAAAGCAGAATGACAGCTTCCATAATTTCATCACTTTTACTACATGGCCATTTTTTACCAGACATGGGACACTAGAATCTCACTGTTGTGGACCCGTGACTGATGTGACAGACTTCCTCAGCTGAATGCAAACCTGTTAGGGCCCCTTGCGCTTCTGCAGCTGTTGCTGCTACAAGGATTTGCATTTCACTACATACATTTTGAAGTTTTGTTAGTTTTGTTGTTGTTGTTGCTGCATGCCAAAATACAGTTTTAGGCAGGGGGAGGCAATCAATAATATAGCTGAGGACAGGTATTTGCACTGGCACCCACTTTCAGTAATACGAAATTTAATGTTCACTTGAACAAGGAATACAGTCCCCGAAAGTCTGAAATAGGAAGACACCACTGTAAATGCGCAGAATGAGTGAAACCTGTTTTCTCCTGACCATTGGACCTTTTCGTTCAGCTTCTTCTGCTCCCTAGCAGACGTCAAAAGAGTGCCAGCCCTTCTGGGCTTCCAGTCCTATCCCGTTTGTGGGGGAAGGGAGGGTCCTCTTCTCCTTTAGGCCTTGGGCTATACATCAGGAGAGATATGTTCTCATCCTCTCACACTGTGGCAAGCTTAAGCACATTACAGCTTTCTTCCTCAACAGCTAAGATTGATATGGAGTGTATTTGTGAACGAAACCACCTCAGGGAAGTACTGGTTCTTCGTCTACCAATATCCAAAATAGTTCTCAGAAAAGCAGCCCAAACCAGATCATTTCCAAAAAATGATACTTAAGTAATTACAGTGAATGACCCCAAAAACCCGCACATGTGTGGGTACAGGCACTTAGCCCATTCCAGACTGGTACTATACTTAATGGTTTGGCCAAGGTCACTGGACAAGCACCATTTAAAGTTAACTTGATTGGCTTTTTTCATTTGGATGAGCAAGGGCACCAAAACCAATTTTGAGATCAGAACTGCTATGGATACCAACTACCCCAGGGTGACTGTTTGTCAGCACAGCAAAGGGCTTCTCTATCAGACATTTTAATAAGAAAACACTGCAATAACTTCTTGTTTGTGTTTATACTAAGACAGAAAACACTACCAATACACCACACATTCCAGCAACTCCATTATCCTGCTTCGCATACGTCTCACGCCATCTCAAGGGTTTCAGAGTTTCTGTGTTGGGCTGCACAGCTAATACAAAACTGGAATTTACTACTGGCAATTGAATAAATAAAGTTTTCTAATGAGTGTACTCGGTTTATGTTGTGTATACAGTTCTCCTCCATAGACCAGTATAACTGTAGTACTGGGTCTACCCTGGCCTCAATTCCCAAAAACCAAAGAACTGGTACAACATTTTCAGCATATTTGCAGTAAAAAATAACAACCAAAAAGCAAACAATGGCAATTTCCCCGGAAACCCGTGGTTTACCAGTGACTGCTCTTCTAAGTCAGCTGTAAATCACAAGTAATAAACACTTGTTTTAGTTTTCCATGAGCTGTCTCTGGGCACTGGTTTGCATTACAGATCCTAAACATAGCTGCAACGCCCTCTCCTAATAAATTACATTGCTTTCCCAATGTGAACTACATCCCCAAATGTGATCACAAGTAATGACAAGCACAAGCTTCTCATGTGCATGACTGCTGCTAATTAGAAGAGCAGAATACATGTTCCTGTGTTTATATATCAAAACTACCACTTCTCTTGTGTCCTTCTCAAAACACCAGTGTCTCAATGGCCCACTCAGGTGAGGCACCCGGGGTGCTCCTGAGCTGATAGAGCTGTCCTTGAACTCAGGCACAACATCTTCACACATTCCACAGACAGCAACCTCCAAGTCTTTCCTGAATAAAGAGAAAGTAACATGTCACTGAGCAGCATCACCCTGTTCTCTGGATGGCCAGGACAGTGACTAGGCCTCCTTTAGCTGTGATCCATGCCAGATGGCTTCATGGGCATCACGATGTCCGTGAGCTAGAGGTAGCTCCAGTGAGGAGTAAAAATGGCTGTAATAACAAATGCTACAAATACAGGTCAATCAGCAAGTTCATATCCAGAGAAAAGTCTCCTACTGAAGACTAAAATCAGTAGTTGTATATTTTAATTTCTTTATTAAAATTTGTTATTTGGCAGACAGTTTCTATGTATCTATTTACTTTCTTACACCCAGCTTGTGTGAGATCAGTTTTCCGGGGTTAAGAACACTTTATGTTCACTGAAACGTGAATTCAAAGAAACCTGTCTTAAATTTTAAAAAATCATTACCTTGAGGATAGGCATTTAGATTCTTCTCTGCACTCCTAAATCAGAATCATAATTCACAGATGTTGTGTTAATTTACTTATTTCACAGATGATGGCATGTAGCACACTGATCAACTAGACAACATCTGCAGAACCACAGACCTGGCCCGTCCCTCAGTCTTGCAGGCAGAAAAATCCAGAAAAGCTACTCCCTATGTAGCTTTCAAAGTCTGAACGTCGTACAGTTCAACATTTCCTTGAGTTACCTGGGAAGGGACGGTGTGAACACACTGCTGGACACCGTCCCCTCAGCTGTGCCTCAGAGGTGCACCAGGCATCCCCTGGTGCACAAGGCACCAGCTCTCCTCACAGGGCCCGAGGAAGCGCGGCAGGCGGTGGGTGCGGAGCGCTGCGCTGCAGCCCGCGGGCAGGAAGGAAATGCAGCGGCCTGTGTCGGCATGCGGACATCAGAAATCTGTTCCGAAAATATCCGCCTTACCTGTGTAACCACAAATGCATCTCCCGCGTCACGCTGAGTGACCCTGGTTTACAGCAAACACAGTGGCGACACCACATGAAACACGGCGGTGGAGAGGAGCGTGAACTCGGCGCACCCACTGCCGAGGCCGTATTTCTCCACCACCCAACTTTC
>NW_010305014.1:0-15052 GCF_000700745.2 Antrostomus carolinensis | reverse complement strand
CAACCCAAACCATTCCATGATTCCATGATTTTGTCTGTTACTCACTCCCTTAATTATCTCTGGTTAACAAACTGGAGCATCAAGGCAGCACTGTGGTTATTTAATTTACTACAGTTTAACCCCGCAGCAGGTCACTAACACAAACACTTCAAAAACCCATCCAGACACGTCAACTTTAACACAAAAAAACCCCCCAGGTTTTGGCTTATCCTTTCCAAGCAGTAGTTAAGGTCTGTACAGTCTTTCCAAAGGGGCAAAGAAAACACATAGACAGTCAAAAAACCCCCAAATTTTAAAAATTCAATTACCCACAACTCAATTTACTTCCATCCCGTGAACCCCTCACATCTAGATTCCCCCTCCCCAGATTTCTGCTAAGTTAGGAAAACATGTCAACAGTCTTTCTGTAAATTCTGTCCCACTTACACACACATTCCCCCCTCACCACCGTGAGATGCAAACTACAATTACAGCTGCCCTGCTCTAAGCTGCCTACTCCAAAAATGACCAGTTGCAGTTCATTCCCAGGACATCTAAAACTATGTGAGGATAAGGAAAACCAGTTAACATCACCTGGTGTTTCATGAGAAAGCTGAATTAAATTCTAGGAATATAATCCTTCTTTCCTTTCTACTCCTCCCACAGCCTTGAAAAAACCTTAGGATCAGCTTTATTACTGAAGTGGTACATAACTATGCTGCTGTTAAGCCCCACAGAGCAAAACATTAAATTGAAGTTTAAACAAAGAAACTAACAGAATCACTGCACATCTGTTTCACCAGCCCAGGCCCTGACAAAAACTCACACTGTAAAATCACATCAGTGAAAGATAAGAGTATGTATTGTTATACAGCAACACGCACTCATGTTGTTTAAACCAAGTATAAAGCTCTAAAACAAGCACAAATTAATGTCTCAGTAAAGAAATGGAAATACTGTTTAGCTTGGGTGTTCTCCCACCAGACACCACCCTCGGTAAATTCTAAGATCACAGAATCACAGAATGTTGGGGATTGGAAGGGACCTCGAAAGATCATCCAGTCCAATCCCCCTGCCAGAGCAGGAACCTAAATGAGATCACACAGGAAGGCGTCCAGGCGGGTTTTGAATGTCTCCAGAGAAGGAGACTCCACAGCCTCCCTGGGCAGCCTGTTCCAGGGCACCCTCACCGTAAAGTTCTTTCTCAAGTTTAAGCGGAACCTCCTGTGTTCCAGCTCACACCCATTGCCCCTTGCCCTCCCACTGGGCATCAGTGAGAAGAGCCTGGCTCCATCCTCCTGACATTCGCCCTTTACATATTTATAAACATTAATGAGGTCTCCCCTCAGTCTCCTCTTCTCCAAGCTAAAGAGCCCCAGCTCCCTCAGCCTTTCCTCATAAGGGAGATGCTCCACTCCCTTCATCATCTTGGTGGCTCTATGCTGGACTCTCTCAAGCAGTTCCCTGTCCTTCTTGAACTGTGGGGCCCAGAACTGGACACAATACTCCAGATGTGCCCACACCAGGGCAGAGCAGAGGGGGAGGAAGATAAAGTAAGTTAACCAGTCTTTTTATGGATAGTTTTCAGGTCCAGTATGTGCTTCCCTCCTCTCCAACCAGTGCTACTGGGCAGATTGTCTTATGAGTAAGTCCATACCACAGCAGTCACCTCGGCTTCTTTCAAAAGCAAAACCTTGCACAGACAGCTGCAAGTGAACAAATCTAACAGAGAGCAAGAAGCTGTCTCCTACCTGGCAGTAGTTGAACAGGTACTAGCACTCACACAGAGCCACTGCCATGCAGAATGGCTGAATCCCCTTTTTTTGGAGTGGGAATCATGATTAAACCTATTTATTACCTTTGATTATCTTGTTACTCAAACAGCAGCTTTGAGCAAACAAGGGCTGTGAGTGATAAAGTAACTCGTTCAGTTTGCGTCATCCCACCTATACTAACTAACTAACACCATAATCTGAAAGAACAGTGCATCACCCACAGGCAAAGCCACACTGGCAGGAATTTAGTTGACTTGAACACCTGCAACATCAAAGTTGCAGCAGCATGAAGTAACACAGCATCACCCTGGATTCTTTGGCAGCACCAGAGTAGCCTGCAACCTCATGAACAAGGCTGCAGTTGTATCTCTGAATGCCCATCTACACACACCCAGAAAAAAACAGATCAGAGTTCACAATCACTGTGCTGGGGTAAATTCTGAACTGCTTCCTCCCAATAGCAAAGGCTGCTTAAAAAAACCCACAAAAAATGTTTACATTAGAACACTTTTAGGTTGTAGAGAAACAAGCAGCAGAAACATGGTTAGTCACACCACGTCACAGAACAAAGTGATTTTGCACCACCTGTGACTATTACAAACCTCACACACAATGCTGGGTGTTTGGTTTTTCCCTTCTGCTGCATCAGTGGTAAGAAGGTAGCAGGGTACACCTGACACAGAAGCAGCCTTTTTCTGAAGTACCATGTGATAATTTCTCTAGGAGTCACTTGCCTTTAAGGGCAACAGGGAGCAACTGGAAAGCCAATGGTGCCTGTCAAGGTCTCCAAACCAAACACTAGCATGAGGAAGAGCCTGTGAGCTCAGAAGTCAGCAGTAGAAAAAGGATCCCTTTGACCATTATTTCGCACCCAAGAATTCTCCAGTTTGAGTTTCTGATATACACGTTTGCAAACCAAGTCTCAGTGCAATGTGTCGTCAAGAGGTCAGTGCAGATATACACAGAGGCGCACAGCACTGGCCAAGGACATTTTTTAAAGTATATTGAGAGATCATGCAAAAGAGCAGCTGTATGTTACTCTTTTCATACACCTGCTCCATCAGTCCTGCTGACCTCATCTGTCCCTGCATAGCAAGTAGTGTTATGGATGGAATGTTCTGCGATCTCGTGTCTGTTTCTGGTGTGACTGTCTCTGCCTTTACACACTGTGAAGCTGTTGCATGTGCTGGCATAGGTTTGCTATTAGATACACCGGCCTCCTCTGAATGTAGGGGATCTGTCAGTTTATGTCTTCCTATAAGGCAAAGGAAAGGATGAATTTTAATCACTTTTTCTGCATTCAAAGTTGTGAAAGTGGGTGATGCACAGGTATGCTACAGAACCACTAATACTGGGGCACATCCTATGCTGCCTTGATCCTCATGCCTTCTGTTCCACCTTGTGTTACAGATTTGCCACAATTCAGGATCTCAGCTTCACCTACCGCCATGTACTACATAATTGTGTTTTGGTTTATGCTATAGAACAGTTCCCACAAGGATACACTAAGAAAAAGCAACTGTTTTCCTGGGGTTTTCACTTCTATTCCATCATCACCCCTTACATGTTTCATGCTGTTCAATTCTATATCTGAGCTGCTCAGAAACTCATAAAACAGACTTGATCTGACTAATTTTTATGAAGTTTTTGCTTGTCTGAAAAGAAAAAAATGCACCTCTTGCCTCAATCTGCTCCTTGATGTTTGCTTCATACTTACTCATCATCACACCATCTCTTATCTCTGCTCCCCTTGGCTTTCACTATTTTTTTTGGTAACGCTTCATCTCTCATTTTTATTTCTCACTCATTTTCCTCAGTAGCCATCTTTTCATTTTTCCTTGCTTAGATCCTGGTAAGGTTAAACAAATTTCTCCTTGTTTGAATACAAACAAGCAGTGACAACTCTGTGCTTTTTAACCAAATCAAGGCTAACAGCATAAGAGCTGCTTTCTTAGTCTGCTAACAGCAGAGAGCTACCACCGACTGCTTCCTATGGCAAAGAAAACCACAGACACCTAAACAATGACAGCAAGAAGCAACTAACACCCTTTAGTAGCTGGATACCACTAGGTTGTAACTGCACAGGTTACAAATACCCAGGACAAAAAGAAAAATGAACTTTTGGGGAAAGTAGGAGGGAGAACACAGGTCAAATAGACAAAAACTCTTCAATATACTTCAGAAAGAAATCTTAGAACATCCAAGCCTCTGTGCCATTCCTTTAAAAAATTAAGTTTTTGTAACACTTCTTAGGCTTTGAGCAACCTGGTCTAGTGGAAGGTGTCCCTGCTGCTGGCAGGGGGGTTGGAACTGGATGAGCTTTAAGGTCCCTTCCAACCCAAACCATTCTATAGTTCTGTATGATTCTATGTTAGTCAAGTTAGATCCATCCACCAAATTGAAAGGATACAATTTCTTGGACAAGATCTACACATCTTAGATTGATGTAGTAACCTAAATTGAGAACAGCTCTCCATAGTAACACAAGAGTAAAACTTCATAACTAAACATCATTTATTCATCATGGCTGCCTATACAGCAAATAACTGACACCTGTAAGACTTACCTTTATATTTCTCCTCTTCTGACAGATTTATGAGAATTATTTTGTAATGCAAAAAACATTCTATTTATGCTGTTTAAATTAAAACCATTGTTCAAATTTGTTTTTTTCCAATTGAGAGTCAACTTTCAATAAGGCCTAGAAATCCTGACATGTTTCAAAGTATAAACCCAAAGAAAATTTTCTAAGATTTAAAACTTTACTGCAGAGCTTCAGTTGTATAACAGAATCTTCGCAGCCATTTTTAAGTTAGATAGCACGTAACTTCAGAATTAGGAAGTGTAACTTCTTGACTATGATTCGAATCTAAAGAAAGCAACCGAAAACCTGACAGTAGCACTGGGCTACTATCTCATGTACAATTTTCCTTTTCTCAGCTTTAATTAGGTTAATTAAGAATACAGACACTCTGCTGTTGAGATCATACCCATAATTGTATGCACTGCTACAAACGTACCACTTTAGTCAGTATCAGTAATGCCACCATGATAACTTTATTCCACTCTCAAACCAATCGTATCCTCACCCTTAATGCTGCACTTTTTAGTTGTTTGCATTCAAATATGCATGTAAACATCCAAAAGTTACCATAACAGTTTTTATTAAAAAAACCCTAATGTACATGGTTGTTTTTTTTTTCCCCAGTACAGCTATATTTTTCTTAAAAAGTACTGTATGTATCAAACATTTAAGGTTTATCCCATCACTGTCAATTGTCTTTGAAGAGCTGTCAAACATTTCCAACTTTATTTAACTTCAGTATAGCCTCAAAACAAAGCTTTTACCTTTCTAAATGTACAAGAAGAGGCTTAGTATTTTGTGGCATGAAGACAACATGCCACTAACAAGTAATCCTTGCA
The DNA here is from genome assembly GCF_000700745.2 of Antrostomus carolinensis. Classification (NCBI taxonomy): domain Eukaryota; kingdom Metazoa; phylum Chordata; class Aves; order Caprimulgiformes; family Caprimulgidae; genus Antrostomus; species Antrostomus carolinensis. Next base: position 9,875 of record NW_010305014.1, on the reverse strand, counting down.
TTTACAGCATTCTTTCAGGAATGATATAAACTGCAAATCCCAAGTGATAATTCATATCCTGCATAAAACTAACACAAGATACATTATTCAGATGAATAGACAGCATTTGGAAAGGTCAACATTCATATTTTTAACAGCTCTTTAAAGAGGTAATGGTGCAGATAAGTACAAGCTTTTTGCCTCAGTATAATACACATCTGAAATTAAAATAAAACATGGAAGACCAGTATCTTTACATTTTATTCTTCAGAAAAAGAAGAATCTTAAAGAAAGCATTTAGCAGTCCACTTGTGCTTAAAATATTCAATACATGAGAAAGCCAAAAGAAAAAAAAAATACACATTTTTGTACACCATGATCAAAAAAGATAACATTATAAATTTTCAGAAATTGCACTGTATTTAAAACACTCTCTAGAATCTGCTCCACTTCTACATATGGCTACTGAGGCTGCTGGACACAGTTCCTTTTCCACTTTTAATTGCCAACCTGTGGAGGCCCTTCTGGGATGAGTGATGTGAAGAAGGTTGTGATAAAGGACCAAGCAGAGGCCATGAATCCAGGCTGCTGCTCTGTATTGGCATCTTCACCTGCATCTTCTCCGCTGTCTTCATCAATCCCATCATCCATAAGTCGCTCCTTTAAAAACAGAAATTGAAGCAATTCAACTGCTGCTTTTCCGAGCTCTGACATAAGGTAACCAGCAGTATCTTCCTACATTAAGTACTCCTCTCAGAACAATCTCCTGAAGAATAATTAGCATGAAGAAAGTCTGTGATTGAATTAGAGTCAAATCAGTAATTGTTGGACTGGAAAAATACAGCATTTAAACAGCAGGCACAATACTGAAGACATCACTGAAAGCTTTCTGGTTAAACTGACTACATTTCATAAATTCTGCCTTTCTGTCCAGGCATTACAGCACACTTTACAATATAATACACAGTAATCTCAAGAGACACATCTGCTCTTACTCACCATCTCTTCAAGATCAGGATTATTTGCCTGTTGCCCATCACGATTCACTTCCACATTATTGGCTGCCTGTTGCTGGCCTCCTTCTTGCCTAAAGGGGAACCATCCAGCTTGGTGTCTACGTAAGAAAATGCAACAGCTCAAAACCTCTCTTCAGAAAGGAAGAAAAAGATTTTTCTGCTACACCTAACTACTGCAGTACACTCTTCAAGTACTTCCAAATGAATGACGCTACATGTATTTTCTGCAAGTCTCACTTCTAGATCAAATGGCTATTCTTTGATGTTTGGGTTAAGAAGGGTCTTGGTAAGAGCTGTTCTTTAAGTTTCAGAAGTGCTGTTCACAGCCCCCTGTTCCAGACAATGAGCAACTTACCATGATTAGGTGAATAAATATGTAGAATACTTTTTTTTGGGTCTCCTCCCCATTTTTAAGTACTTAAGTTACATTAATTTTCAAAAGCAGCCTTAATGTTCATAGTTTAAAGTTGATTTTCCATGGAAAAAACAATTTAAACTTCACCTAAGGCTTGAACCACATTAACACTGGAAATTAAAGAAGCCTCTCCTATGTTTTCAAGTGTCTATATTCTGATTTCAACTATCATATCTGCATGAGAAACAGACCAATCCTTGTGAGGACTGAGTCTACAATGTAAGGAAACACAATGAATGACATCAGTCCAAAATATCAAGCATTACTGCTGTTTTCCACTTCTATTTACATCACCAAGTTATTTTCATATAAAAAGGGAAGTGATTACAACAGGATGGGTATTTCTTAGTAAAACAAAAAGTGTGCTTAGGTTTTTATGATGCACTGTAAAAAAATTTAAGTCCCTGCAATTCTACCAGATCTCATATCCACAGTTACAGCAGCGCTACCTTAACTCTGCCCAACACAATTTACTGCACAAGTCACATACATTATTTTTGAAATATAAATGAGCTTAGCTCAGTCATTTCCCTTTGATAACCAAGCAATAAATTGGTTTTAAGTTGTTTTAAGTTTATGAAAATAAATTTAAGCAAATAAGTTGTTTTAAGTTTATGCAAGCTTATGCTTGACCTGTGTGAATCACAGAATGTCAGGGATTGGAAGGGACCTTGAAAGATCATCCAGTCCAATCCCCCTGCCGGAGCAGGAACCTAAATGAGATCACACAGGAAGGCGTCCAGGCGGGTCTTGAATGTCTCCAGAGAAGGAGACTCCACAACCTCCCTGGGCAGCCTGTTCCAGTGCTCCATCACCCTCACTGCAAAGAACCCCTCACCTTCTAAATTTCCATCCCAAAATTCTACATTTCTACAATACTAATATCACGAAAATTTAATTAGGTATAAGTGTGTGGTGTTTTGGGTGGATTCACCCTTTTGGCTTGCACCCTGTAGCCAAACACATCCTGGACAACACAACCAGGACAAAATGGGATCTGATTTTTTATAAAAATGTTTTGAGAATTATTTTTTTCATATCGGCTTCTCAACTTGTTTGAAGTTTTTGTTTTGTTTTGTTTTTTTTTTTTAACACACGACATACTGTGTAGGAACAGTGCCTAAACTTTTGCATGTGGATAATCTGTCAGTTTAAATGGATTACACGCTAGCACCATACACCACAGATCAGATCTGCAGCTGTACTCCACTGTTGTACTCACAAATAAACCAGCAGCATGGCTCCCATTACCATGACAAATCGACTGAAGGAAGAATAGAAGTATACAATGCTCAGAAGGATTGCTGCTCTTGAGAAGGTGTACATCCAGTCCAGCCAGTCCCGGTTGAAGTCCTCCTCATTCACTACCGGGCCACCCTGTGCATTCATCTGAATGTTTGGGTTGACAGGCCTGTTCTCCTGGACGGCTACATTTGGCACTGCTGCAGGCTCATTTGCAGGAGCACGTTCTGAATTTACAGCCTGGGTAACTGCTGATCTTGCTGGCTCAGTGCTGGAAGTCACTTGGGCTGAGACAGCAGCTTGGCTAAAAATGTAAACGTAAAACTGGTTTGTCAAAAAACACGCACCAAAACTTCTAAGCCTGTTCTCATCTTCTTTTCTACATGAATAAAAACAAAGTTTCAGGTGTAATACACATCAAAACAAACTGCATTTTCCCCTTATATCTTCACCTATTGATACATTAATTTAATTCCAATCCAAAATTAGATTTCATAAATTGCTGGACAAAACTTAGTGTAAAACAGCACAGTGACAAAATAAACACAGCCATTTTGATCCTGCAAACAGCATGTAAATTTTTAATTCCTTCCTTTCATTAGTGTAGCTCGGTAGTACCCAAGATAATGCAGACTTACTATTGCATGTAGTACTGACGCACATACATTTGTTGCCACCAGATCATCTGTAAGGGACTGAATGCAGGATACATAGAAAATCCAGCAGGAACACCTTGGCCTGGAAATTGGTTGCCTATATTGCTAGAAAAGAATTTAAACAAAAATATTCAGTTCTAAATTGCCATATTTATAAAATGCACTAATGTTAAAAGCTAATTAAAGTAGCATTTTTCCTTTCATTTGCCCCCGTACGAGAGTGCACTGAAATAACACTGAAACAACACGTAGTGAGATCATACAACCCATTCCAATAAAAGCACTGTATTTTCATACAACAGATTAATAAGCAAAGATATTTCTACAAAAAAAGGATTTATGTTTTTGTATTGAGAAGTCTCACTAGCTGCATCTCGGGGACAAAACCATAATGAAAGTTTTTCAAAAGTGTGTATAACTGCAGAAATTCTTCCATGCAATTCCTTTTAACTTCAGAGGTCACCCCTTAAAGGTGCTGCAGGATCTCTAAAGGGATAAACTTACTATCTTCTATAGCTTTCTTTTAAAAGCAATACCTGAAACACCACTATGATCAAAGACATGAAGAAATGCGCACAAGCACAGACAACAAAATTATCTTTCAGATTGTGAAAGATGGCAACTGAGAACACTGCAAATTACTTACTCCCACCTCCCCACTCCCACCCCGCCTCAGTATTTTGAGCATAAGTGATTTTCCTCCCTAGGGGCTTTTAACTCTGCTTCACATGCAAGAGATTTAAAGTTCCTACACATAAGTTTTAGGTTTGGTTTTGTCTGCTTTTAAACTTCTTAGCCTCTCTTACCTCCTAGAGCATAAAGCATGTTTTGGCAAGATTTCCAACTCTTTCGGGGGAGATTTGGATGTAGTGAACTGTAGTAAACCAGGACATCTTTCAGGACAGCATGAGAGTATAAAGTATGAAGAAAAGTTTATTCAGACTGCAGGTAGCAAAAGCTGAGACTGCTGTAATTGTACTGCAGACTAGACCTGTTCCCTAAGTAAGGCACTCCCTGCAAAGATATCACCAAGAGATTTCATTAGTCTACCAGGCATTGAGATATACAAGACATGCCCAGAAAGAAAGATGGGAGGAAGACATTAAAATCTTATTTATTTTTTTTCCCCCATGTTACACATGAATAAGTATTTCACAGTAATTCTGGACAAGAGCCTGCCATGCAACTCCATGACCTCTGCTAAAACTGTTTCATAAGTTTGTATTTAGTCATCACCTGTTTTGACAACAGTTTGGGGAAAATAAAAAGAAAAAAGCAAAAGCTACTTTCACATACAAACTGAGATCATCATAGGCAATACTCTAGGTTTCCTGCAAAAACTGCAGGAGTGAACTGGCAGTCCTGCTGATGCTACTTATTTCTGCATAATTAACATGCTGGAACAGCAAAGCTGTCAAGTTGCTATTGAAAAACATCAATCATACCTTTATATTTATGGCTGCAAGCTTTAAGAATGTGTTTTTCTATCCCCTGAACAGGCAAACGCTTTGAGAAATACGACTCCTCCAAATTTCATAAAACTCTGACCCTCAGAATATAGAGATGATTCAAATATCCCACACATTGTTAAGTACTACATTGTGACAAGTTACTGAGCAACGTCTCAACTTCAAGCAGGTGGAATCTGACATGGAGATGCCAACAGGCAGGACCTCTCACTGTTCAACCACACCTATTTCTCCAGCTCAGTCACCACCAATAAGCAGCGCTGCCCAACTTGCCTGAGAGACTTCTGCATGAATTCACTAATTCTTTTTCTTATCAGTTACAGATTTTAGGGGGGTTGTTCTTTACAACTGCTAAGCTGAGCTCAACAAAAGTTGAGAGGCCTGATGCTAATAGCTCTCCCTCACAGAAATATTATGAGATCTGAGCTTCTACTTTCTTCCAAACTCTTTCAAAAGTTGCTTTCTTGACGTCTTTATGCTTAATAGTAGATTAAGAAACCAGTCAACCAAGACAAGCCACAAAAGATTTCAGTTATGGCATATTCTTTCCTTCCCATTCAAACATTTTGGTGGTTTTGGTTGTTCCCCCCCCCCCCCCCTTTTTTTTTTTCCTCCTTTTTACCAACAGCTTTTCTAGGAGACGGAACTTTTTGAGAAGCAAGACTTAGCAAGATCTGGCTCCATTAATGAGAAAAAGCAGACCTCAATATTCAAGAACTGGCTTCTGGTTCAGAATGCCAATTAGCACAGCAGTTGTTTTTTGGTTTTTGGGGGGTTTTTTTTTTGCTCATCAGAAATCAGAAAGAGGCAGATGTTGTCAATTATACAGCCAAGGGATTAAGTTAGCTCACAAAATTCAGGAATAACTCTAAACACACTGATGTATTTAAGTGAGAAGAACCTCTCCAAAGGAAGAGGTTCTTCTCAAAAAAAGCTAGCTTGCTGTTAGAAGAAAAAGGAGAGTAGCATGTGCTTTCTCCTCATCTTTTTCCAAAAGGAGGAGAAAGAGGCAGGAAGCAAAGTATTTCAAAAGAATGGCAGCAACAGCACAAGAGTACAGAAGCAAACTGGATAGGCACATGCATTTCAAGACTGGAGAACAAAGCAGAGCAGACAGTAGAAGAACAGTTAAGTCAGGAAACAGCTTTTAAGGTTCAATTGGTAGAGGCAGCTTCAGAATATTATGAAAAGAAAGAGACATGCTACTCCTTAAATGTCTAGAAAGCTCAGAATTACTTCTTTGGGTTTATTGAAGACACATAAAATAAGCTAATTAGGATTCAATTTGAGGGTAAGGTCAGTAGTTAGCTACTGTCATGAAGATACTGCTCACCACTAGTGGAAAAATAAGACTTTTTATTCAGCCTTAAAAGCTCAATCTGTCATCTGCATGACTGACAATCACCGCATTTATTTAATGACCCTGACCCACAAAGACATCTCATTTAGTGTTTGTCTCATATAACCCTGAGACATCAACTGATATTTCAACATCCTCCACTATCTGCTACTTAAATAAAAAAATAGAGGAAGCAAAGGCTACCTATGAAGCAAGGTATTTATGAGCTAGAACATACGGCGTGCTGTCAGGGTGTCATTTTGTTCTTTGCTTTCAAAACACCACTGTGTACACAACACACAAACATTTCACTAGATGGGCTGCCCACATTTGACAAATAATCTCACTGCTTTGATGTTCCCTGTCTGTTTACTGCTTCCAAGTACTCTCCAATCTGAAATGAGCCCATCTGTTCTGTTTGTACCTGCCTAGCACAGTGGGGCCCTGATGCACGACTGTCTCCATAGGAGCAGACAACACTCTGCTTGCTCTTCATGGCAAAAGACTAACTTGGTAGATATACAAATGATTTGCCCAGTTCCAGAAAACATCATTTACAAAAGCTTGAAAGCAACAGAAAGTTTTAAACTGCTTTCTCTGGAATATTTTAACAATCTGAATTAGCTGTTTTCCTAAAGGGCATACAACTTAGATGCTGAAGCTTTGTGCCAGGAACTGAAAATCTATCAAAACCATCGTTTAATCACCTAACAGTCATGTTACTTATTTGTACAAATTACTTTATTAATGAATGTGTTGCAAAATTCTCTAGAAAACTGACCCTCATGCATATTTTCAAACATCTGGAGACATTTCCCCATCAGTAGAGCCTACAGTTCATCGTGCAGCTAGAATAAACGCGTTTGGTCAGGAAACAGTAAGAAAAATCCACAAGGCAACACAAATTTCAGCTACGAATCTTCATTGTTCCTAACAAGTCTCAGTCTGTGTATAAACAATTACATTTAAAGCTAGATTTTATTGCACCAAATGATGTTTAAGACAGCAGCTAAAACACAGAAGGTGTTTCTTATTGCTGGAATACAAGTAGCAGTGCCCTGAAGCGAAACCAGATGCATCCAAGAAGATTACTGAAAGCATTAAAAAGGGTTTTTCAAGGAAGCAGACTACAGCAGGCACTGGCACGGACTATTTGGAGTTGAGTAGAGCCAGCGCTGAGCAGTCCACAAGATCTACCTCACGTTCTGATAGCGTGCCATTACATTACTTTTACGAGTAAGGCCTAAGATTATTTAGGATTCATCTATTCTAGCATTTCTGTTCAGATCAGCAATGCACTTCCGAAGCAAATCTCCAGTCACTTCCTCTGACTACAGTGGTGTTTGCACCACAGAATGCTGTGGGATCACCATCTGGATTCCTTTGGGATGACATGAAATTGAGAGATGTAATTTAGGTGTGCTGCTAATGCCCCTCTGCCACAAACAGGCACCTATTCCACGTGACCAAACCAGAGGCAGTCCAAATAAGACAAAAAACCCCTGAAATATGTGCAGTGTTGACATCAAGTTCTCAGGACTTCTTTCAGTCTACAGATCCACTCTTCTCAATCCACATTACTTGCCAATACAGACACAGACTTTGTCTTTTTATTTAATTATTTTTAAGTTATTCTCTATTTCAAAGACAGTAATGTCTTTCAAACTGATGCCTCCCACTGTATTTTAATTTAATTATTTCAGCTAAAAGACTCAACAATGATTCTGTTTCCTCTTTGAAGTCCATAGCCTACTCAGTTCACCATGCCTACTGACAAAAAACCCACTCTCAGAGTATGTTTACATGGAAAGATAATTAGAAAACCATTAAAACTTCTCACAGATTACTAATTTACACAATACACAATAAATTGCTTTGGGAATTAATTGACACTATCCTGAACAGCAGTCTTGACGTCAACCTAGTGTCACCCTGCTTTGTCACAAAGGCAAGTATAACCACTTCTGCAAGGTTGCCTGTGGTCACAGTAAGTGCTCCATCCATTGCAAAGGCAATTTCTTCCCAGCAGACAGCACATTCCAGATAAAAAACAAAAAGGACGAAGAAATTCAGAATGAAAACTAGCAAGACTAGTAAAGTCTAGGTTAACTCAAGGAAGAAGAGAACATGTAGATTGAATTGAAACTAAATAAAAATTTTCAACAGTTCTTGACATCTGTTTTCTTTCCAGTAACAAACAATTGTAACTCTTAGAAGGTTCATAGGGTTTTTGTTTGTTTGTTTCAACATTCTCCAAAGAAAATCTCCAGAATCTACACAGTACTGGGAGAGTGCCTTGTCAGAGAGAAATCTTGCAAGCATTCCCTGAGGAAGCGACAGCTATAATCTGAGAATGCACTATACTTCCATTTTCCCTTGGAAGAAAATAAAAAAAAAAAAGTTTAAGAAGCTACAAAGGTCACATGAGTTAAAAATTTTTAAAGCTCCTTTTTAAGCACCCCCCCAAAAAAGGACAGAATTTTAAAAGCTATGTAATAACAGATCTGATCTAGAAATGAACACTGGTTACATTTAACTGGTATGTATGCAAACACTTTAAAATTCTGTTGTAGATACACAAGCACTTACATTTACTCAAAACACCTCCATATCATTTGTACAGTTGAATCCAATACGGAGAAGTGAAAAGTTACATCTCTTATGTGTCAAAAACTAAGAACCATCATATTCTGGTAAGAATTTAGTGCTGACAATTATAATAAAGAAACCAGAAAAAAAATTAGGAAAAGAAACCAGAAGCAGTAACTTTATCAATTACATTACTAACTCCATCCACCAGGTAAGTATTACAGTTGCACTTATCAACAGAAAGTTGAGGGCAGAAGGCATGAAGAAAAAAAAGAAGAAAAAAACCCAAACCTCAGCCTGAAGGGAATGACCAAGAACACGTACTCTGTGACTGACTCCTGGCTGAAAACATTAATGTGCATATGAAAAATGTTTCTAAAGTGTCTTTTGCTTCACAATGAACTATCCAAATCATTTTTCAGACTGTGAAAGAAACATGATTGTAACTGAACATTTAAAGTAATTTAAAGAGTATCAAAGAGCTGAGGATTGTTTCAATCTCACTTACCCGTGCATTAAATAAGGGACCTGGTGGCTTGGTATGGGATTGCTTTGTGCTTGTGGAAGATTACGATGCCTCACTCCATCTGCACTAGTGTTCAAAGATGAAGATGAAGCTTCTTGGTTTGTGGGTGAGGCAGCAGTTGATCCAGAACGGTCTAAATTCTTAAAGATAAATAAAATTGAGGTTGGGGACCTTTTTGCCCCAGTTACAAGATTTACTACTGTGCCTTAAAAAAACCTGTTTTAATGTTTTGACACAAGTTTTATTGAGAATATAAGCACCAGGCAAGTCTTCTGGGGTTTCATTGGTTCTGGCAAGCGTTTAGTAAAAACAGAAATTCAAAATTACACTCAGGTGCACATATAAAAAAAAGTGAAGTTTTCAGAAACTTGACTTTCAACACTTGACAGGTCCCAGAGAAAACCACAAGTCACTGGGAATCAAAGTTTCAAAAAGCTGAACCAAATTAAAGCTTAATCGAAAGAATATTTAGCAGCAACAAAAATACTAGTGGCTATCATTAACTACCACCTCAGGATACAACTTTGTATTTAGAGACAACAGTGCCTGCAGTGGCTTAAAATACTATCCCTGTCTTCAGCCTCCCTTCCACTCATCATCTTCTTCACTGTGCCAGCTGCTCACTGCTGGGAGCAGGCGGGGGG
>NW_010305013.1:0-1410 GCF_000700745.2 Antrostomus carolinensis | reverse complement strand
CCCGTCCCCTCCATCCCGTCCCCTCCATCCCGTCCCCTCCATCCTTCCCGGGTGTTTCGCCGTGCGCCCCGTCCTGCTCCCCCCGCTCCCGCTTTCCTCGCCGCTCCATCCCTCGTCACCCAGTGGGACAGGAGCCCCTGGGTCCCCTCCTCTCCATCCCCCCCTCCCCTCCCCGGGCCGCGGCGGTGGACCCGGCTTGGTTCCGCGTTCGCATCGTGCCGGAGCGATGGGTTTGTCCCGCCGTTGGACGGGCGGTGGTGACGGGAGCCGAGCCGCAAACTTGCCGGTGTAAATCTCGGAGCCTGCTGAGAGCCCGGGAGGTACCGAGCTGCCAGGGCTCAGCCCGTCATCGCCCGCAGTTCCCCCCAGGACCAACCAATACTTTTTAAAATCACATTTCTGAAACAGAGCGATGCTGCTTGTGTCTTCTTCCCAGCTTGGGAGGCTTGTGGAAGTTGGAAATCTGCTCCAGTCGGGTTTTAAGGCATATTCTCTAGCTGTTATACCATGTTTTCTCCTCCCCAAGTGGAGAAACTGAGGCACGGAGAAGCAGAACAACCCCCCCTGCCCCAGAACTGTGTGGTGCCCAAAGCAGGAGCAGATCCCAGACCCCCCTGACACGCAGAGAAGGAGAACAGTTACACAACTGCAGTGCCCCCGGCTCTTCCCCCAGCACAGCCCGGTTCCATATGCCCCAGAGACCTGTTGTACCTAACGGCAGGGATGCCAGCATGGGAGAGCTCCACAAACTGTAGGACTGTCACCTGAAGCTCACTGCTTTGAGGCAAAGTGACCCAAATCATTCCCAGAGATGAGCTTGTGACTGGTGGGCTCAGCTCAGAGCGTTCCCGTGGCACAGCAGTGCTGGGCACTGACTGCCCGGTTCCATATGCCCCAGAGACCTGTTGTACCTAACGGCAGGGATGCCAGCATGGGAGAGCTCCACAAACTGTAGGACTGTCACCTGAAGCTCACTGCTTTGAGGCAAAGTGACCCAAATCATTCCCAGAGATGAGCTTGTGACTGGTGGGCTCAGCTCAGAGCGTTCCCGTGGCACAGCAGTGCTGGGCACTGACTGGAGAATGGGTGTTTAGGGCAGGGATTTGTAGGCAGCGTGTGGAGAGCAGGGATCTGGGGTGCCAGGAGTGTTTTGCAGCTTGTTTGTGCTTTAGTTCTCCTGTGAGAAGCTCGAGCACTGCTGTTGGCAGGCTGCTTCCCGCGGTGTGTTCCTCCACCAGCACGGCTTTGAACAGCATCTTCACAGCCAACCTGCATGTTCCCTGCCCTGTCTTTAAATCCATGCCCTAGGCAAGGACACGTCTTCCAGGCTGGAAATGAATCCTTGGTAATCTTGAGACCAGAGAAAAAGATTTGCAGGAATTCTTTATTATTATTATTATTATTATTATT
>NW_010305012.1:0-1074 GCF_000700745.2 Antrostomus carolinensis | reverse complement strand
TCTGTGATTCTATGAAAAAGCACTTGAAAATGTACCAGAAGAAACAGTGTGGTGGCCTCTTCTCTCTGCTGATCTTTGTCACCATATGAAGCAGCTACAAGGAGTCCAAAACAAGCTGGAACTTTAGGAGTTTGGGAATTATTCTATTTATTTGTATCCACACGTGTAATTACTTCTATGATCAGCGTATCATTTTCATGGGCATGGTTGCCATGGAAACCACAATCTTATTTCTCAGCGAATTGAATAAGAAACCATTTGAAATCAAGAAGGAAAACATGAGGGATGAAGTTTGATCTGAAGCTTATGTTATGTTTAAAAGATTGGAATCTGTTGGAGTATTTTCATTGTTTTTTGGGGGTGGGATGGTGGCACAGAGGGAAATTTGCATTAATCTGATGTGAATCTCCATTAAATGATATTATTTTTCTTCACTATCAATCTCCCCGCATCAGAGACATAGAACACAATTAAACCAATTTCCTTCGCTATTGATTCCATCATATTTTTTAAATTAATGCTTCTTAGGTCCATGTTTTTGTCACCAGGAATTTTGCTTATCTAGAGGTACAGATTATTACCCTATCAGGAAAATAGAATCATTCTTTGCTTCAAAAGAATTTGGACAATTCCTTTCGTACTGTTTTTATTGTGTAAGTCATTAGAAAACAGATTTGCAGCTGAGCACTCCACAGATTCCTGTGGAGCTGTTTTCTCACCAGCGTTGTAAGTGAGGTCTGTTTACTGCCTGTGTCCATAAAGTAGTTAAAAGACACGAGAAATAAAGTTGAAAATCTGAAAATGTGGCAAGTTCCTCACCTCTGCTCTGTCTTCTCCATAATTAAAAATAAAAATAATAATTAAAAAGTAGTGAAATAAAAGGGTTTTATGATCTCTAAATCTAACTGATGACTCCTTTGTTGCTGCCATTGTAGCAGACAGTTGTAAAACTATGTCTTGAGGAGGTTCTGCCACTCTCCAGTAAAAATTGTGTCCTAGGAATCAGACTCTCAGACAGACTGGTGTCTTCTTAAAATCATGAACCTTCCTGTCCTGGTTTGTAGCTGGGCCAGA
>NW_010305011.1:0-258 GCF_000700745.2 Antrostomus carolinensis | reverse complement strand
GGACACCAGGACGTGGGGACACCAGGACGGGGGGACACGGGGATGGGGACAAAGACAAGGGGAGGGGACACGGTGACCACCGAGGCCACAGATCAGCTGGTGTCACCGCTTGTGTCACACGTCCCCAACCCCTCCCAGCCTGTCCCTGTCCCTCAGCGCCACTCCCTGGGGACAGGGACATCCGGCCAGATGTGACACCCGTGTCCCCAGGGTGAAGGGTCCCATCTCTGATGTCCCCAGCAGAGCCTGGTCCCACCA
>NW_010305010.1:2905-4041 GCF_000700745.2 Antrostomus carolinensis | reverse complement strand
CATGGAGCACGTCGGGGGGCCGGAGCAGAACAACCACATCTGCTACTGGGATGAGTGTCCGCGGGAAGGCAAGTCCTTCAAGGCGAAATACAAACTGGTGAACCACATTCGGGTGCACACGGGGGAGAAGCCCTTCCCCTGCCCCTTCCCGGGCTGCGGCAAGATCTTTGCCCGCTCTGAGAACCTCAAGATCCACAAGCGGACGCACACAGGTAAGGCCCGTGGGTCCCCCCACCCGGGGCACACGCCTCCCATAGGGCTGCAGCCGCTCTCGGCCCCCTGCGCGCCTCTGCGGAGGGAACCATAGAAATGCTAATGAAATCTCATTTTCGGTGACTTCCGCTCCTTTTTATTTTATTTTTAGGCCTGATTGGCGTTTCTCCTAATTAAATGAGCGATACTTTTGTCAAAGTATTTTTATTTGCCTTCAGCCCTCCACCCGGGTGGAGGGAAAAGTGGGGGAAAGGCAGGAAGCAAATGTATTTTGGCTTGTATCCTTCAGTATGTCTTGTAAAACTGTCCGAGACACTGAATTTATCTCGGGTCTTCTCCCTTCCCAGCCTCCCCCAGCCGCTCTCCCCGCTGTAGCCCAGCGCTGGCCCAGCGGGACGCAAATTAAAAGTAACAAAGGCTGACCCGAATTCATCCAACATGTAACAAACCCTGCTGTCCATCTGCACCATCTTCATTTTTTTGGGGTGCTTGTGTATCCCCAAGGTGGGGTGTGCGGGGTAGAGGCTGTCCTGGGAGGAGGCAGGTGGGGATGGAGAGGGGAACAGCCCTCCTTCACCCTCTCTGAATTTCACAGGTGAGAAGCCTTTCAAGTGCGAGTTTGAGGGCTGCGACAGGCGCTTCGCCAACAGCAGCGACAGGAAGAAACACATGCACGTCCACACCTCGGACAAGCCCTACATCTGCAAGGTGTGCGACAAATCCTACACCCACCCCAGCTCACTTAGGAAACACATGAAGGTAATCATCCCTGCGCCCCAGCCCTTTCCTCCCTCGGCAGGGATGCTCGGTCGCGGGCGGGCTCAGGGCTCGTTTTCCCAGGGCAGAGCAGAGCTGAGCGGTGCTGCCCGCGGTGCTCCACGCTCCCGGCATGGCCCGAGCCCTCCCCGGTGCCTAGGCCGTGG
>NW_010305010.1:1094-2856 GCF_000700745.2 Antrostomus carolinensis | reverse complement strand
GGTTTCTGGAGCGTGGCTCGGTGCTGGAGGGCTGTGCAAATACAACCTGGCCCGTGGCTGCAGCCCCCCACGCCGGGACACGCAATGAAGTGGCCAGGAGCCGAGGCAGGCGTTGGCCGCCCGTGCTCAGGGTGGCCAGCAAGGCATGAAGCGCCTGCTTGTCGCACTGGTGGACCCCAGTGTCCCTCCTGCATGGGAGAGCATCCCAACCCGGGGTGGCGGGGTCCCTGGGCTGGTTCCCATCTCTACCTCTTGGTTTTAGGTCCACGAATCCCAGGGGTCGGACTCTTCCCCGGCAGCCAGTTCGGGGTACGAGTCCTCCACCCCCCCTGCAGTGGGCTCCGCCGGCAGTAAGGACTCCACTAAAACACCGCCGGCCGCCCTTCAGAGTAACCCCGGCCACAACCCTGGACTGCCCCCCAATTTTAATGAGTGGTATGTGTGAAGGCAGCTGCTGCCCAGCCAGAGACTGGACCAAATGCGTTGGGAACAAGGGCAGCCAGTTCGGGGTACGAGTCCTCCACCCCCCCTGCAGTGGGCTCCGCCGGCAGTAAGGACTCCACTAAAACACCGCCGGCCGCCCTTCAGAGTAACCCCGGCCACAACCCTGGACTGCCCCCCAATTTTAATGAGTGGTATGTGTGAAGGCAGCTGCTGCCCAGCCAGAGACTGGACCAAATGCGTTGGGAACAAGGGGAAAAAAAGAAAAAAAAAAAAAAAAAAAAGAAGGACAAACCAAGCCAAGTGCAGCTCGCTCCCACGGAAATGGAGTTTCCACACCGATGACCGCATAGGGCTACACCTAGTTAACTGCCAGGATCCGGAGGGAGGGGGGGTCTTTTATTATTATATTATAATTATTACTATTTTTTGCAAGCCCAGACGCTGGACTAGCCATGTCCTTTTCTCAGGATTGGATTTCTTTTTATTTTTTTGTTGTTGTCATTTTTTGCAGTCACAGTCGTTTCTTTGATACTTTTTTTTTTCCCCTCCCTGCCCCAGTCCCTCTTCCTCCGATTCCCCCACTTTTTTTCATTTTAATTTTGTTTTGTTTTTCCTTCTTTCGGTGGGATGTTGACATGAGGATGAAAATTCTCTTTCGCCTTAGTGGTGATTGTTTAAACTTACAGTCTTAAACCGTGCCAAAGTCCTGTTATGTCTTGAACTTTCCTCTCTAGCTCTCCTGCTGCTTCTTTCTCTGCTCTCCTCCTCTTTCTCCTTTTCTCTCTCTCCAAGCATTACACTTGTGAATGTATTCTCGTCTGATGGGGTCGGTCAGTATTTTTCAGGATGAGGATGTGGTGTTTATTCTACCCAGATTGTGACGTTTAGTATAACAGTTGCCTTTTTGTAATAACTTTTTTTGTAAATACATATCCATGATGCCATATTTATCGTTCGTAATTTAATTATTGATACAAAGTGCCGGGAACTGAACAATATTTATGGGGGAGAAAAAATTGTTTTCTAACAAAAAAAAAATACAAACAACAAAAAAATTATCCAACTCTGTACAGCTTTTGGTTATAACTGCTTTAGCATTAAAAGTTTATTGTTTTGGAAAGAACCGTTTCTGACCTCCTCCGGGTGACGGGGGCAGCCGCGGGGGTGCCATCGCGGGCCCGGTTCACTGCTCCTGCCGGGGTTTTCGGGCTGGCGATGCTGGGTGAAGCTTCCTCCTCGCCGCTGCTTTTTCTCCTGTCCCTTTGTCCATGCCCAGCGCCTTGGCTTCCTGGGGCGCGGAGCCGCTGAGGGCGAGAAG
>NW_010305010.1:287-1029 GCF_000700745.2 Antrostomus carolinensis | reverse complement strand
CGGTGAGTCCCGGGCGGGGGCGGCAGTGCCCGGTCCCCCTTGCATGCATCGCGCGGCTGCGGGGACCGGCCCTGCCGGCACCGGGCTGCTTGCAGCAGGGGACCCGGGGCGACTTCGCGGTGCGCTGGACTTTCTCCGTTGTCGTCTGTTTTTGTTGTTGTTGTCGGTTGGTTGTGGTTGTTTTGTGTGTGGTGGGGTTTTTTGTTTGTTGTTTTGTTTTGTTTTGTTTTAAATTTCTGACTAGGATGCGGAAAAGCGACCCCATCCCCAGGGGAGAAAAGGGACCGAGAAGAGACGTCTCACCCGAGAAATCCCCGGCGGGCCCCGGCCGGTTCTCCCCTCTAACCCGTCCAGCCCGGGCGTGCGGCTCTGCAGCCGCCTCCTCCCTCAGACCGCAGGGACCGAACCGCGGGCTGAGCCCAGCACCGGGGGGAGGCAGAGACCCGCACCACGGGCTCCGCACCTCGGCTGACCGGCAGAGATCCTGTCTTGAACTTGACATGGGGCACTGCGGGAGGACGGCCCCGGCCGGTTCTCCCCTCTAACCCGTCCAGCCCGGGCGTGCGGCTCTGCAGCCGCCTCCTCCCTCAGACCGCAGGGACCGAACCGCGGGCTGAGCCCAGCACCGGGGGGAGGCAGAGACCCGCACCACGGGCTCCGCACCTCGGCTGACCGGCAGAGATCCTGTCTTGAACTTGACATGGGGCACTGCGGGAGGACGGGGCGGTACGTCCCCTCCAGC
>NW_010305010.1:0-254 GCF_000700745.2 Antrostomus carolinensis | reverse complement strand
AAAATTAACTTTAAATAAATATACCCTCTTCTCCCTCAAAAACAAACAAACAAAAAGTTTATCGGGCACGAAAAGCTGGGCGGAAGGTGGATCGCAGTGTCTGGGCTGCACATCTGAAAAATAAAATCCCCCACGCCCGGTGCCGGCAAGTTTCCCGCTCCTCACTGCCCAGCCTGGCCCCTTAAAACAGTTCCCTTCCCGGCCAGACATGGATCTCTGCTTTTTTTTATGCTGTGAAATCTTTCTCTCGCTGT
>NW_010305009.1:0-597 GCF_000700745.2 Antrostomus carolinensis | reverse complement strand
AAAAAAAAAAAAAAAAAAATCCCGAAAATAAAAGCAAAGAAAACTGATACTGTTATTATACTCTTGGGAGAAAGAGCAGGTGCATGGGGGATGAGAGGGTTCATGGGGAGATCCCCTCAAACGAGGAGTCTCAGCCCCAAAGTGCCTGAGAGCTGTCCCTGTTCCATGTCCCAGTGCTTTGCAGGCTGGAGGGCAGGGTGGTCAGTCACAGCATGCAGTGTCTGTCAGTGCCAAGCCTGGCCCAGGAAGCCTGGTGGGCATCTGCAGAAGTGGGAGAACAGATGCCTAGTAGCAGAGAGGGGAGGAAAGGGGCAAATACCAGAGCATATCCTAGGGATCACGGGCATATTGCCCAGGGATCACGGGCGTATCTCTCATCTGCAGATGGTCCACTGGCATCTGCTCCACTGGGACGTGCTGTTTCCTTCTGAACATACACACAGAGCGGCTTTCAGTGTCTTCTCTCCTGCCTCGAGGATGCCAGCTCGGCTGCCTCATTTCTTTTTGAAAAGAAATACCTTTTTTTCTTTTTTTTTGAGATCTCTCTTTTGAAATGTCTTTATTTATTTTAGAAATCTCTCTCCAGGGCCTCGCTGC
>NW_010305008.1:6249-14297 GCF_000700745.2 Antrostomus carolinensis | reverse complement strand
CTCGGGGGGTGGGGAGAGAGAGTGCTTCACCCGCCAGCTCCTCGGTGGTGGTACCGGGGAAGCTGCCCGCACTGCCTGCCTCAGGGACGCTGTGCATCCCATAGTGATATTTTACCTCTTCACTTCACGATCCATCTGCACAGTTCACTTTTTGTTTTTTAATTCCCTCTTCACATTTCTTTTCCCTCCAATCTTATTAAGGCCTGTTTATTTATTTATTTATTTTTATTTCCTTGTGCAGGGGAGCAGCAATAGTTATAATGTCGAGTGTTACTTAACGTGTCACAGGGAGGGGATGGATGTGTGCGCGGCAGAGTTACCCTCACCAAACATGAAGGGCAGCAATCTCCGGGGAGGTTTGAGTGTCTTAAACAGTATGAAACACTTTCCTCTTTGCAAGGACTTGGTTTGTGGTTGCTGGTTTGTGTTACCACTTGTTTGAGCACTTTCAGGTAGATTCTGTGTGATCTCAAAGGTTTGCTGTTAAATGACAGTCCGGTCGTAGCGAGAGAACTCGATTCCGTTACCCAAGTACAGCAGCTCCTTGCTATATCTGCTGCTTCTTTACCTAGAACTTCTTTAGTTTCAAAGTTCTGTTGCTGATGGTTTCATACAATGCACTGTTAATTGTTATCATTGCCTTAGCTTCTCTGCCCTTTTCTGTTAAATTATCCAAGGAAGGTGATGGCAGTGAAATCAGATGGTGATTAAATCTTCTGTAACATGATCAGCTCTGAAGTAGCAGCATCTCCCTTGTTGGACAACTTGGATCTTGATCTATTCTATTTGATGAATCAGCAGTGGTGACCTTATTCCTGATCCTTGCCCTTCATTTAGCACTGGTGAGGACACACCTGGAGTACTGTGTCCAGTTCTGGGCTCCACAGTATGAGAGAGGCATGGACACGTTGGAAAGAGCCCAGGAAAGGGTCTCAAAGACAATTAAAGGACTGGAGCATCTCTCCTGGGAGAAGAGGCTGAGAGAGCTGGGACTGTTCAGCTTGGAAGAAGAATCATGGGGGAACTTATCAGTGTATACAAATACCTGAAGGGAGGGTGTAAAGACGACGGAGCCAGGCTCTTTTCAGTGATGCGCAGTGACAGGACAGGAGGCAGTGGGCACAAACTGGGACACGACTGAACATGAGGAAATACTTTTTAACTGTGAGAGTGACCGAGCACTGGAATAGGTTGCCTGGAGAGGTTGGGGAGTCTCCCACGTGGGAGATATTAAAAAGCTGACTGGAAATGGTCCTGTGCAGCCTGTTCTAAGTGACCCTTGTTTGAGTAGGGAGGTTGACCCAGATGATGTCCAGAGGTCCCTCCCAACCTCAACCATTCTGTGATGCTCTACCTCATACGTACTGTCTCTGTGTGTTTAAAGTCTCTTTCTGAAGTTCCTGCATACATCCCATCTATTACACTAATTCTTATGGGAAAAGTAGCTTTACTCTGCCAACTGCTAGTTGTTAGCATTTTGGGAACACATCCTTTGTAGATACTGAGATAGGGCTGCAGATTCTTTTATCCCTGTGTTACCAACTAGTACTGAGTATACTGAAGCTGAGTGCAAGGTGGTACAGTCTGATTGAAAAGCTGTGTCATTAGTTAACAGCAGTAGCCCCTCTTGGGAGTTTACAAGGCAGTTCTTTCTTCCATGAGCTTTAAATATTAAGCATTACAATTTTATCAGCCAACCTACTATGACCAATTTGGCAATGAGCACGAGTCTCGTGTCTGAGCCGTCTGCTGTCTCTTCTGCAGTTTTCAGACCTAGCAGAGATGTTCTTTCTTTGTTGCAGACAGATTGGGCCTTGTGGAGTAAAGCTTTATTAAAAGCAGTGGGTCTTAGTAACTCGGCAGTATATAACAAATCTTGGGAAATTTACTTTCCAAATAACTGTGGTGTTCTTAATTCAAATTGTTTTACACTTGCTGTGGGTGAAGAGCACACATGGATAGTTATTGTAAATCAGATTATTTGCACCAATTTAGAACATAGTATCTTGTGTGAGCCTTATAATCTGTCTCCATGGAGGCATATAGCCTTTTCTGCTGTTTTACATCTTCTGCAAGATAAAATTATGCTGGATACTTCTGTGGGAAGCTTTAGGACTCCTTATCCACAATTTAGGAATCTCTGATCCAGAGTATCGGGGAGTTTGTGGATCACTCGTTCAGGATTGTCTTTGGATAAAAGTATTTTACCTAGATGTGTTATCTGTACAGATCTAACTCAAAATAGTATAGTTGTGTTTCAATTGAGCTACTACTATGCCTTTGAAATTTCTGAAATTAATTAGATTTTAAACTTCACACTGGGTTAATGTTGGAGTATTCTCTTATGAGAACATGACAATTTCTTGAAACCAGCAGATGCCAGAAGAACACGGGTGTTTAGGCATCTCACGTGAGATGCAAGACATTGAGCTCAAGTCCATGATATAGGTGTTTAACTTTGAAAAGGTACATTCCTATAAACAGATCCTGTTTTGATGAATATATGGCATTTTTCCAATTAGTTTGCTTCAAATATTCTTATCAGAGACAGTTTTATTGTTGGGCCAAGTGTTTGCTAAGTGCCATGTCAAGATTTAAATGCTGCAAACTTGAGCTACACCATGATTTGCATCCTCTTGATGCAAGTAATGTTTAGTATGTCTCCAAACTGCCTATAGCCTAAGAACTGCAAAGAAATCACCTTGGAAAATGATGCAGTTAATAGCAACTCTTGTTTCCTTTCAGTGTTAAGCTTTGGAGTGAAAACTGTTGCTATTTCTGGTATAAAGTGATTTTAATAAAGTTGCCTGTAGCACTTAGTGTCATCTGTTGCATACAAACATTTTTATGAGCGTGTGTACTCTTCCAGACTAATATCTTCAAGAAGTTCTGTGAAGCTGCCACTGCAAACTATGCTATCTGCTAAGCCCTCTTCTGCTTTCTCAAGTCAAATCAGTCTCTTCAATGTGCTACCTCGTGAGGTCCAACAGTCAAATCCTCCTACAGAGAAGCTCTTTAACCGATCTGCTTTTTTTGTCTGATGGCCAGCTGGCAACTTTCTCAGCCTGGATTCACCTCTGCAGTTACTGTGGTCTTGTAACTACAGCAAAAGGCTGGGAACTGGGACAGCAATAATCTATTCCTAGCTCTACTGTTGGCTTATTCTGTTGCACTAGTCAAGTAGTTTGGCCTTCGTTGAACCACAGTATTCGTTGTGTATGAAACGGAACTTATAAATTAGCATGGTAAAAAAGCAAGTTGTAACTTCTTAAGCTTTTAGAGGTAGAAGGTACTTGAAAATTGAAACAGAAAATGTGATCATAATGTATAAATAATACAAAACTTTGCCTGATATATAACTTGTTAGACTTTTTTTTGAGTCCTTGAGGAGGTGATTGGACTTGTCAGATAAGTTCAAATAGAAAGGCAGGTTTCTTAAAAAGCAGAGAAAGAAATTAGCAATGAGACTGTCTGTTCTTTGGAGCTGGCACTTTATGTACCTGGCGTGTCCTCTCATCTGTAAAAACATTTCCTGTGCTACTTCTGTAAATGGCCTGAGGCTGAAGAGCAACATTTCAATATCATTTGTCTCTTTTTAAGGCACAGACTCTGTGCAGCCGTACTCTTCTGTTGGCCAAAACAGTTTTTGTTTCTGCAAAAAGAAATGACCTGGAGTGTCAGCTCAGTCTTCTGCGCAAGGTCTACCTTAGTATTTCTGGGAGAGTTGTAAAACATTTTCACATCTATCCAAGTTCTAATACTGTGTTTCTCTTTTTAATTTATTATCTGAGATTCTTCTTTGTTTAAATTCCCCAGTGGCTATATTGACTGCCTCATGCTTTATTTAATTTTATTCTCTGGGGGAAATCAGCAATCTGAAATGGGAATAAAACTCTACCTGTGTCTGTGTGTACCCCTTTTTTCCTCTTTCACCCTCCCAGCCCTTCCGTGTTACTGCTGCCGTATTCCTGCTACTAACAACGGGCATCCTCCATTCAGCAGCTACATTAATGGTCTCCTAGAAACAGCATGAAAGCTATTTAAATTGGTTTTATTCCACTCTCCCCTATTCTTTTCTCTTTGCTATTTTCATATGATATAATGAGATGTTACTTGGACAGCTCAGCATCCCTTGTCTCTAGCCTACTCCATGCCCTGCAAATCATTCTGCCACTAAGTGTTGTATGTGTGCCCAGCATATATCGTTAATGGCAGCGTAAATAGCCTCCAAGTGCCTGGTGGATTCCAGAAGAAAGGTTCTCCTAACTTAAATGTGGGAAACCTCTTATCAGTGGATCTTGTTAATACAATAACATTGTGAAGTGAGTCAATAACCATCTGGTTTTCCCTGAGGATGTTTGCACATAGGATGGGGCAGCAAAAGTTTTACTGTTTGCCTGTAAGTAATGTGCATCGTCCAAATGTAAAGATGTTTCAAGGTGAAGGGCCAGTGGGAAGCCTCTGTCAGAAGATACATCTTTATCAAATACTAGTGAATGTGTTTTATTTTAGCAATAGGGTTTTGAACTGCAGGAGTGACAGAAATCTGTTCATGATTGAAAGCAATGTTTCTGATTAGCTGGATGAAGTGGCAGACATTTGTCACTGTTTGTGTACTAATTAGAAACGTATGAAATTAAGAATACAGGAGTATATTCTTTTACAAAGTATTTTTCATTTTGAGGGGCAAAGATATTAACATAGAGATGCAGGCAACTGTTTTTCAATAAATCTTTTGGACTTGCAGTTATCAATCCTGTTCTAAAAGTGAAAAAGGAAGCAGTTCTTATTTGTTCCTAATGGACTAACAGAAGGGGCAAGCAAGTTTTACTTCTTTATAGCTACAGTCTGAAGTACTAAATAAGAATGAGCAATGCAGTAAATCCAGGTCAGGAGTGAAATTGAATCGTTATATCAGTGTGTTAACAATGATGATATCTTGAACTGCTAAACTATCAGAGTATTATAGCAGGCAATTAAATCATAAGGTCGGTACATGAGGCTGTTAATTCTGCCTCAGAACTGAGTGAAATGCCCAGTTAACGTTTCGTCAACATCTGTAGTCTCAGCCTGGCTGCCTGTCTTGATTTCAGCTGTTTGTGAACAATTTGAGCCATTACTTCGATTACCAGTATGATGGCAGGATTGCACCAGTCTGGCCATTCCTGGACTGATGGTTTTGGATCACAAAAACAATTTTACTCTGAAGAGTAGGTTTCTTTTCAAAGCTGTTTATGAACTTAAGGGTGAGCTGTTAAAGTGAGGGGTTTTACGTCAATTTTTGTGTTCTCTGAGTTAGTATTCTAGAAAAAGAAAATTGTCATCTACTTTGAAATCAGAGAGAACCCTCAAGTAATTTTTACAGAGGACAGTTTTGCTCTAGTATGTATGTGGAATTCTGTCTCTCATTTTATTTACTAATCACAACAAGGACCAATGCATGTTCCTTATTAATGCGGAGGATTCTAAACCCATTGTAATATACTTCTTTGGCATGTTGTGGGAGATGTGTGTTCTTTCTATCTAGCTGACAGAAAAGAAAGAAGGAGTCAGAAAGAGTTCAGTTAAGGCTAAATTTTTATGTTTACTCCTGTCTTCTTTGTTACGCCTTCTCTGTGCCACTAACATCCTACTGTTCTCAGTTTTTGCCAGAAGTATGTGATATTCAGTAGGATATACCTGCTGCAAAAATTACAGGTGGCTTTGTATTTTTGGATCTCGTGTTACAAAAAATTTGGCCATGATATTTCTGTGAATTGTGAAAGGATCTTAGGATCTGGGATTGTTAAAAGAAAGTCTTGGAATCTTCTTACAGTAGAAAGAACAGATTTATAGTCTTGAACTATAAAGAAATTTATTTTGGGGCATATGAGACTCAATCTTTGGAATAAGTGAGAGAGGTGTTCAAGAGATTGGCAGGTGAACAGTTTACAATGCAGCTGTGTGAGCCATTCACCAAAATACCTGTTCATCTATTTAAGACTCTTAAGAAAGAAACTTGTTGACTTCTACTGTTTTTACCTTTCTGGAACTTAAATTTCTTTGCAAAGGTATAATAAAAATAATAAATATTCTGCCCTATGCAGAAGTTCAAAGTCCAAGATTGTTTCTTGCCCCCTCTCCCCTCAAGACTTCCCCAGAGATTTGTGTGTGGTAGTGGTGGGGTGTTCTGAATTTCATTTTTTAATACTCCCTTTTCCCCTAGAAAGTTCCTATGTCTCTTGAATACAAAATTGGAATAATTCCAGCTAATTATGTGAAACCATCTTCTTTGGTTAAGCCAGCCAATGGTATGTATTCAGTACTGGAAAGTGTGATTGCATTAAGTGCCCAGTACCTCTCACTCATCCCTCCAAAAGCCAAAGAACAAAACCTCAAATTTAACTCAATGTTATTACAATATGTTAAAGTTAGGGTTCGCTCTGGGAAATGCAAATTAAGGCTGCAAGTTTGGTTTAGTGTTTTTGTAGCTGGAGAATGTTATTGTTACCGTTATTGCGGTATTTTGTTCCTAGCATCTTGAGGGCTGTTTTTTTTTTTTTTTTTTGCTTAAAATATTTGACTTACTTAATCAGGGAAGTGTGTAAGTGCTTCCAGTCTATGGATCTTGTACCTTTATGTTGAAAAAGAAAAAATCACATTTAGCAAGTCTGAATATTGCCTAAAAAAATATTCTTTACGTTATGTTAAAAAAAAAAAAAATCTTTCCTGTGAGATCTGTAGACACTTAAAAGATTGTGATTAGCTGAACCCAGCTGTAATTAAAACACAGTTTGGTCATTGGTTTAAGCTTAACGTCTGCCCACGCAGCTACTGAAGAGATGTTCCTACATTCAGCCCTGGGTGCGTGTTACCTGTGTTCCTACATTCAGCCTGTTACCTGTTACATTCAACTGCCCAGCTGTGTGTGTTTGGTTCCCGGTGCCAAAGCAGCAGAGCACCCAAAAAGAGAGCAGAGCACCTCGTTCTGGAGGAAGCGTGGATGTAACTGGAGTGCGTTAATGTCGACATCATTCCCGCCGGGCATCAGCTGAAGAACGGGTTGTGCAACTGAGAAGAGCCTTTTCCTTGTATGGAACCTAAGGAGAGGTTTTGGATCGGGTATGTGCTGTGGGGCTCTCCTGGCTTCCTCGTTATTTTAGTGAGGAATAGAGGTGCAGCCGCAGGCATCGTTAAGATCCTCTGTAGCGATAGCATGCAGGAGGTCAGCTTCTGATGTCCGTGTTTCTAGCGACTTCAGTGTAGCGCAGTAATTAAAATAGCGAGGAAAGCGGAGGGATCTTGGCTTTCAAACTTAACTCCTCCTTGGCTCCGATCCAAGTATCATTAATATGACATGAGACGTTTTGTTAGTATTTGATTAACTGGGAGGCTTGTTCTTGTTTTGTGCGACACATTGTAAGTTAACCACCCGGCATGCTGACATGTGCGATTAAAAACAAACACTTAAAACTAAATTGAGAAGCCGACTGCTGGAGTGCAGCGCAGGGAGGAGCCTGGGCAGCCTGCCCTGAGGGACTCAGCCGGGATAGGCCTTACCAACTTTTGAGCTCAGTGCTTTATTCACAACTATTTATTTTTAAACATTTTCTTTCCGCTGTCTTGTGCGGTTAAAACACCCCTGAGAAAACCTGGGAATGGCGAGCTGGAGCTGCATTGTTCAAGCAGGCAGCTCTGCGGTGATGGCTCTGGTGTGAGCTGCTGCTCCTCAGTGGTTGTCAGCACCTCTTGGCCGTGGTGTTCCTGCCAGCTGGAATGAAAATGTTCTCTAGCCACGGGGATTTTCCATTCTCCTGCTTCCCAGGAGCCATGGCCGTGGTGGGGGTATTGCAGGCAGCCTGGCAGAGGGCTGCCAAGGGCCAGCCCAGTTGCTCCTCAGCCTGGCAAGGTCTGGCTTAGGCCTTTGGTGAAAGATAAGATGAGAGTAATTAATAGAGCAGCCTTTTTTATTGTATCACAAGCTTACATTTGCTGTTGCTATGAGTTTAAATTCCAGGAAATCAAGAGTGTGTCTGGACTTTCTTATTTTATTATTAATTCCACTGGTG
>NW_010305008.1:0-6193 GCF_000700745.2 Antrostomus carolinensis | reverse complement strand
AGGGGGGTTGGACTAGATGATCTCCTGAGGTCCCTTCCAACCCCCACCATTCTGTGATTTGAAAAAACAAACAACCTTGAAGAGTTAGAAAAACTTCTTTTCCCTCTAGTTCACTTCTTCATTCTCCTCTTTACTGTAAGGTTTTTAACTTTCCCTCTCTTGTTGAGGACATTGGTGTGGAAACCATTCCATATTTCCCAGTCAGCAGAAGGGTGTCTTTAAAGGAGGTGTCACCCAGACAGGGAACTAGGTTTATGGGTGCTAAATATCCAAAGGAATGAAAACTGTGACATACACAGTAGCTATTGTTGAAGTCTCGGTTACCCTTAGCTTGATTTTCAGATCTGAAGTTTGCTTCACAGTGTAACAAGAAACTTTCTGCTGATTCAGTGAGCACTTTCAGTTCCACTTAAAGCAAAGCGTACCCTCTAACCTGTTTCCAGACAGATGTGCAGTGCTTATAAAAACACACAAATCTTCTTGTGTGGAGCTGCTGGTCTACATTGTGTGGCGTAGCCTGGATATGGGTGGCCTTGGAGGGCCCCCATTAGCCCTTCCTGGAAGGAGAGCTATGGGGAGGGGTGTGGGAAGGGGAGCACCTCTCAGCCCCATGATGGGGGTGAGCTGTGGTTGCTCCTGTGGTTGTCAGGGCTGTCCTCGCTTTGTCAGCTCTGCAGCTGAGTGCTTTTCTTCCAGTTTGCTGATGTATTCCTGAAGCAGAGTTCGTTCCTTGATTGATTATTGACTCTGTGAGAATCTGTTAGAAAGTATTTCAGGGAAGGGGTAAGCAGACCTTGTATAAATCTCTCCTGTTCTTCCTGAATGGCAGTATCTGTTTGATTTTCCTTTGAGGCAGGTGCAGGGAGGGGGGGGGAAAATAATCTTTAAATATACCTGATAATTCCTCAGTTGAGATTTTAGTCCTTTTGTTTGGAATGATTTTTTTTTCCCCCCCCAAAGGAACAAATTTGGTGCTTGCAGATCATGGGCTGTGACTAGAGTAAGGGGAAAACAGCATCAGCAGCAAGTGAACTGCTGGGAGGGGAAACACACACACATTTTCCTGCTGCTGTCATGAATTACAGCCAGAAAGAGAAATCTGTAAAGACACTTAAAGTACGGAACAAATAAAGAGTATTTCCAAATAGTTGGAGTCTCCATGACATATCAGCAGTTCTTTTAAGACCTGTGAATTTATAGTAGCTTCTGGCTAAAAAGTGTTTTCAGAGTAAAAGAACAGAGTGGTTTTTTTTTCACCTGCCTTTTTCCTGCAGCACAAAGAAATTCAGGACTTCAGATGGAGATAAGGAGGGTCCTGCGAGGACAGTTTGGAAAAAAATGTTCTGACAGCCTCTCAGAAGGACCTGGTTGGAGTCCATTAGTAGTCATAGGTTTGATTTGAGGTCATGAAAAAGCTTTTAGTTCAGAGAAGCCAACCATCCCCTGCCCTCAGTTTGTCCTGAACAAGCTCCTATTCTCAGATGGTCACTTGAGCTAAATTACATCTCTGCCACACTGGAAAATGGATCTGTGAGTAATGAGTTGACGGGAAACCAATCTTCAACCCTACTTGGAGTACCTAGGATATATTTGGGCTGTTACAACTGATAAATAGGGGAAGGGTAGTCATTGAACTGCACAACAACTTTTATCTGCAGATTTAGCTATTGTTTCTAAAACCTGTGGTCAGATTTTTCTTTTCAGATGTCCAACCCTTCAAATGTAGGAATCAGTCTCTTGTTGGACAACAAGGAGCTTCACACTCTTTAAAAGGGTGGGTTTGAAGGGTGAGCCTCACCCTATGTATTTTCCCATTTCCAGTGCGGAGTTTGGAATGGACACAATTTGAATTAAAAGCTGTCTTTGTTGTAACATGGCAGGGTACCCCACTATGCTAGAGAAAACAATGGGATGTTAAAAAGTAAAGCAGTAGATACGTGCAAAGCTTGACTGACTTTAGGAGGGAGGAAGTACAGGAAGGGAAGAAAGAGGTAGGTAAACTGACTCTGGTCAAGATTTTGACAAGAATGTAATAACCTTAAATGAAGTTTGTCCCCAGCAGACACTGAAGACATCCTGAC
This sequence comes from Antrostomus carolinensis, assembly GCF_000700745.2. NCBI lineage: Eukaryota > Metazoa > Chordata > Aves > Caprimulgiformes > Caprimulgidae > Antrostomus > Antrostomus carolinensis. Next base: position 4,112 of record NW_010305008.1, on the reverse strand, counting down.
CTTTTTTAACACTGATTTATTCATCATTGGAATGGATTTTGTACCTCATCCGTTCTGTGACTGATGGGCAGGAGTAATTTCTCTCTCAATACAGATGAGTACGCTGTGGTAGACTCCATTTGCCACACTGACAGGAGCAGAGTGCCATCAGCCACAGAGTTAGCTGAAGAAATATTTTCCTTTTCAGTCTTGCACTCTAACATGTGCATGATATATATGTAACAGGAGGATGGGGGGAAGGTTACTGAATTGTATGAAACTTGAGTAATGAATTTCCTCTACTGGCTTGAAATCTTCTCGCATCACAAGGAAAAGGAGTAACTGTGGCTTTGCTTGAAAGAATTCAAAGGGAGGGTTGGAGGGGAAAGCAATGAAGAACATTTCCCCTCACCAATTCCACTCATGCTCTTTTTCTGTAACACAATTTTATGGATCTTTTTCTTGCAGATACGTTGCTTCTCTCTGTAGCTTCTTCAATTGTCCTGTTCCTTGTATGCTGAATTTGTTTTGTATTAGTGTCTTGTCACATGAATGTCTTTGAAAGTACTAACAGCCAGTCCTTCAGAAAGGGCAGTTACATTCAGATTTTGTTTCAAAATACTGCAGACAGGGCAGTTTTCACAACTACTTTTTCTTCACTGATGGCTTTGGGGAGTGAGAGTGGGAAATACAGGAAGGGAAGAATAAAATAGTTGAACTGGAGCTAAAGAATCTGACATTAACACTGTCAGCTTATTGTATTTCAGAATATGCAAACACAATGAAATCTCGTGTTGGTCAACATTGCATTTAAAACAAAATGAAACAAAGAAAAAACAAATAAAAAACAAACATAAAAATGAGAATTCTGATGGTGGCTGAGAGGAGGAGAGCATCTGTAGTGAAAAATTCTAACGAGAGGGTTTATAAACTGTAGGATTTTTTTGAAGCATAAATGAGCTATTCACTAGTTCTGGTCACTGTACAGACACCATATTAGCAGGCTGTTCCAGGGTCATCCGTGATGAGTTGTGCTGTCTGTTGGAGCATGTAGGCAGGTTTCATGTCAGGGCAGATGGTGGTAGCGCTTCTGTTCCGCAGTTCTTTGCTACTGACCAAAAATATATTCAGGAAATAATGAAATGATGTGTCAGGTATCATAGTGGTAGCAGAGCATCCGTAAATAAAGGAGGAGAGAGGGGTGAGAAAGACAAGCGTGAGGATTCTGGCCTTAGTAGAGCAATATAATTTTCTGTTCTAACCTTATCAGCTCATGTGCTGAACTGTGGTTCCAACACACAAAACCATCAGACAAACCATTTCTGCCAATGCCCTCTTGCTGTTCAAGCATTTCTTTCTGCTGGTAGGTGAAGCAGCTCCCCATGAAGTGGGTAACTGCTATTAGATGCTGTAGGGTTCTTGAGGAGGATTGTTCTGAAATTCAATATAATCAATTCCCAGTGAATGGAAAGAATCTCTAAAACATGGTTTCTTCTGCTGGATTAACATTCTGTCCAGAGAGCTTTCCAGAGAACTAGTAGCTCAGCTGAGGTAGACTCTGCATCTTTGTGTTGTTTTTCCTCAGCTTTCTTTAGTAAAAGTTTGAAATCCACTACTATGTCTCTTTCTAGATCTTGGTCTACTGGAGATTTTAATTGATATTAGTATTGGTACACTGCAGACCAAAGCAGACATGAAATGCTCTAGTCTGTGATACTCATTTGCTTTATGAGATTCAGGAGCCCAGCCAGGATGTCATTCAAACAGATACCATGGGACAGAAAGCTTCAGGAGTTGAGGGGTTTTGAAGAGGCTTGCGTAGCTGGGCAGCGAGTCATCGCTTCAGTGATACTGCTCGGAGTTCTGTTGCTGACTCATTTGGGATTTGCTTGATATCTCAGCTTCTTCATTCACGAGTCTTTAAAGCAGGCAGGTGTAAGCCTGTTACACAAAACTATCTACTGGATTTTGCCTGCTCTTTCTGGAAGCTTGACAAAGTAAAGGCGTGTTGATAGTGGTTTAAAAAGCTGAAATGAATAAATAATATGCTGATACATTTTTTTCCTTTCCTCTTTTCCAAGGTGGCAAATGGTGACTTCACAGGACTTTGACCTGGTTGGTTGCAGAGGAGACCTCAATGATCATAAGTTAATCTAAGTCAGTGTGGGCAAACTGATCAAGTCCTCAGACAGCTCGAAACAAAATCTGTGTGTTGCCTTTCTCATGTCTAGGGTTTTTTCTCTAATGACACATATTTTAAATGGAACTAGTAATCTCTTTGAAAAAAACCTCATCTCATTGCTGTATTTATCTCACCAAATCAAAACTGGCTTTGTGTTAATTTCATGGGACCCCCAAAGTCTCAAATGTGTCTTCTGAGACTGGCTGCTCCCTGTCAACATCTGCTGTGCTGTATTAAAAATAGAAAACTTTGGCATACTAGGAAATGAATATGGGAATGACATCAAATACACTGGACTTCATATCAAAATTAATGGAGATCATGTGTGATTTTTTTTTTTAATGTAATTTGTATTTAAGAGAGCATCCCTTTATTTGTATAAAAATACCATTACAGAATATGAAAATTCTACCACTGAATTTTGCACTCGCCTATTCCATGGTAAACAATATCTTGGTATTTGACAGCTGCACGATAAAAGCTTTGGTATTTGCAGAAGAACGGGGATGCTTGGCAGGGTAGGATGGTTTAATTTCACAGAATCACTTGCTGCTACTGGAATTCTGACATTTTTTTTTTCCCCCCCTTTATCTTCAGTGATTCTTTCCTCCTTTCACTTTCAAAAGGTAATCTACCACTGCCTCTTTGCTTTCATGACTGTTTGCTGCTGACCTTTAACAAGCCCTGTAAATGTTACTCTAGGTTGTAGGGTTTGTACACTTTTTATTAAATAAGGAAGCTGTAGAGCTGGTGAATGTTCTGATATCAGTGAAGCTTTTTTTTAATTGTGTAAAACCCAAAAAGAATGGCTCTACAGGGACAAAAGGGATAGCCAGAGACCTTCTTTCCTGAAGGGCAGTTGCCTTTTTAAGAGTTTCCCTATAATACCAGTTCTGCTTCTCATTTCCCTTTTTCCCCTTAAAGTGGTGGCTGATACGCTTCATGCACAAGAACTGTCTCACTCTGAATCACTTCCCTCAGCTTTAGTCTCTGGACCAGAGCAGTTGATCTGGTTTGTGTTGATTGCTCTCCCCCATCCCTTCGCCTTCTCCTTACTTCTGTCTCTATGGAACTCATGATTAAGCTGAGGTGTACTGTGAGACACCAAAGTAGAGTGATTTTATATATCTATATATACATGGGTATTTAATTTCAAGCCTGACATTGAATTAATAAGTTCAATAATTCTTTAAAAAAATGTCCTTAACTAAATATTTTCACACTGCTGTTCAAACACAGCTCTCCATTCTCTCCCTGAAATACAGCAAATGCTGCTGCTTAGCTTGTGCGTTAAAACCGTAATGGCCTGTGTGACAGTGTCCAACATGCTGGGATGTTCTCAAAGCTTAAGATTCACTTCAGTTTGGAGGGTGAAAATCTGTGTGGAATCAAATAAGTGATTCTGATATTAACAGGATGCCAAGTGCTGTAGTATTTCCAGCTCTTGGTGGATAAGTAGTGCATTGTTAATGGAATGCTGACACCTCTTCCATGCTTTTCCTTCTCAGAGGGCTTAAATAATCACCTTTGAAATCACCTTGGGAATTTTAATCCTTACTAAGCACAGTGTTTTTTCTTTGCTTCTGTTAACCCTCTGGTATTTCTTTGGCACTGTTGCATCAGAGATCATGGCATCTAGGTGCCTGAAAGTAATAACCTGGTGTTGTTTCTCATTAAAAGGGAAAAGAAAATCCTGTTTGTGGAGTGCTACCAAAAAAATCACTAAGCACTGGCATGGCACTGCCTAAGTGTACATGGAGGGAATCCAGCTCACAAAGACAACTAAAAATAATTATAGTTTTTCATTTTATTTTTTTTTTCTTTCCCTCTTAAAGTGAATATGCTTAATTTGCTGTTTTCTGTAGCCTAAATGTTTTTGCATATCACTTCTGTCCAGCCTACCTACTGCATTTAAGGAAATGCAAAATGCATGTTATTGTGTAACACTTAT
>NW_010305007.1:9128-9416 GCF_000700745.2 Antrostomus carolinensis | reverse complement strand
GGTCGGCGCTGAGGCGACAAAAGGGCGCCGGGCGGGCAGCAGGGGGAAGGACGGACGATGAACGGCTGCGGGGGCCGGGGCGGTGAGCGTGGGCTTCAGCCGTGCCAGGAACACGGCGGAGGGGCTCCTCCTGATATGCGTGTCCCCTCCAGGAGGGCAGGGAAAGCGCTGAGGGTGAAACCTGACCTATCCCTCCCCTCCGCCGCCCTTTTCTCCTCGCCGCTTTTGCGAAAGGATGTGAAAATGCCCAGAAATGCGCATTTCCACCCGGCCACGGGGGTGGCGGAG
>NW_010305007.1:7237-9110 GCF_000700745.2 Antrostomus carolinensis | reverse complement strand
GCCGGCTCAGCACCCTCCGCCCCGGCGGTATCGCTGCCTGAGGGCCCTCCGCCGCCATCGCTGCTTCACTCCCCTCACGGCGCAGCCCCTCAGCACCGACTCGCTTCAGATTGTTTGGTTTGTTTTTGTCTTTTTTTCTCCTCATAGCGCGAAGATTTTTGGCCCAGAATCGCTCTTTCCACACGTCCCCTTCTCACCATCACCACACGCACCCCAAGGTGGGTAGTTTTATGTCTGATTTTTTTTTCTCTTCCACTTCTTTTCTCCTTTGCAGGGGTTGAAGCCGCCGCCTCCCGTTCTTCTCAAGGCATGGAAAATACCCAAACGCGCTTAAAAAAAATTAAATAAAAAAAAAGCCAAAAGCCCAAAACACCCGAGGACTTGATTAATCTTCAGAGATGGATTGGTACAGGGAAGAAGCCATCGCTGCTCGCCTTGCTCCCCACGACAACCTGCCCGCCATTCCGTTAATTAAAAGCATGTACTGGGTGTGATCAGATGTGGTAATACCGTAAAAAAACCCCCCAAAACAACAAAAAAACCCCCCTGTAACATCTAAATGCTCACTGTTGGAGGCTGCAGCCAAGGTATCACGTATGCTTTTTGTTTTTTTTTTAAATATATATTTATTTTTAATGTTGTCTTACCTTTTTTTCTGCCCCACAGTGTTGTTACAGGCTGCGTTGTAACATTGCCCCTTCTTTGTTAAAAACCACATGCCTAAAATCCTAATTTTATTATTTTTTTTTCCTGGAATTACAGATTTAGGCCCCTAGAGATGCTTTTAGTTCTATGTGTATAGAAATACTTCTATATATTTACTACATATTTTTATATATATTTATGTGTGTGTGTGTCCTTTTCAAAGGACTGATTATAGAATATAAAATAAACCCACACACCTAAACCACTATGATTTAATTATATTATAATCACTGTAATTTTGGCCCATACGCATGTTTGGTTTTATAGAGAGAGATATATATATTACCTGTGTTTTCCTCCATTGGCTTTCTACTACAATACATCCTAAAAGCAGGAGAAAAAAATGCCATTTAAAAAAAAAAAAAGAAGAAGAAAAAAAGAACAAAAAGCAACTCATCTCTTTTTTTACATTCCACGGTGGAAGTTTGTACCTGAATGTTTTATTTGTTCCACAGAGATGTAGATTTTCCTTGGGAGATTTGGGGATTTTTTTTAAATTAGAGGAAAAAAAAAAAAAAAAAGACACCCAGAAAAACAACAATAAAAGAGAACCAAAAGGGGAGGAAAAAAAAAAAAAAAAAGGCACACAAAACCAAACCACAGTAACTGAAGCTGCAAATGCAATCAAATAGTCCGGCACAGACAATTCATTGCAACAAAAAGAGGACAAATTAGTTGAACTGAAATGGCAGGCTTTGCTGTAGATCCGGGAGGAGGGATCAGCTCCTTTATCCCCCCAATCTAGCGCTCCAAACACCACCATATATATATTTTTTTTTTAATTTTTTTTTTTCCTGTACTTTTGTGTTAGGCTGTTTTATTTAAAGCCAAGCAGGCTGCAAAACCCCGCCGAGCCGGGGCTGCCAAAGCTGCTCCTGGGTTTAATTTTTCATTATATCTATTTTTTTTCCCTGCACGCACCCAATCCTTCTGCATTCCTCTCCCTTTTATTATGTGCTCTATTGCTCGCTCTCTCTCTCTTTTTTTTTTTCCTCCTCTGCGGGTATAAAGGTTTCTCTTCTCTCCCCAGCTTGGTTGCTTATTCCAGAAGTTTCTACGGGGGAGGGGAGCACCCACTGCGGAGCCTTTGCCGCAGAGCCAGGCAGGCGTGGTCCCTGCTGCCGGGGGAGGAGGAAGAGGAGGAGGAGGGGGGAGATGATGATGATGA
>NW_010305007.1:4802-7160 GCF_000700745.2 Antrostomus carolinensis | reverse complement strand
CTGGGAGGTGTTTGCAAGGATTTTTATTTTTTTCTTTTTAATTATGATTTTTTTTCCCCCCCCTCCCCCTTTGCTAAATAAATTAAAAGCAGAGTTGTCTCCTGATGGAGATGGATGAGGCTGGGCTCACAGCTCATGCACTGCTGCAACCTTGATCTGGCATAACGAGGGTACCGATGGCAGAAGTGACCTTTTCCAGGCGGTGGGAGGGAGGCTTCATCCCCCTCCCTGACATCCTCCTGCTTGGAATTCATTTTAAATAGCAGGGTTATTATATTTTTATTTTATTTTCTTTTTCTCCTCCTCTTAAAGAGCAGCTTGTTCTTTCAGTAATTTATTTTTCCCCCCCCTTTGGTAGCCTGTGGGTTGAAGCTTCCTCATGATTTTTTTTGTGTGTGTGTGTGTGTTTTGAATTGCATTTTAAAATTGCCCAGCTGGAGATGAAGTCTTGATTAGAACTGGAACAATAGCTCCATTTTATTAATAATGGGAAGGATTTACAATCCTACAGCACCTTCCTTGGAAGGCTTTCAAAATCATTTGCAAACACTGCCAAATTTTAAGATTTCACAGCCTCTTGGCTGTGAGGTGGGTAAGTATTTTAATGGTGCCACCACCAGAAATCATGTTGGTGGCAAATCTCCATTTCTGAGTGCTTTAAAGAATGATGGATGGGGTGGTTTTTAGGGCTGCAAAGCAAAGCTGGGAGGGGGCAGGTTGGTAAGTGAGCCTGGCTAAAAGCTTATACTAAATCTTTGCAGTGTTCTGTGGAAGACAGGGAATATTTTGCTACGTCCTGGGAACTTGGGTGTTCTCCCTTCACCCGGACGACTCTTCCTTCTCGCCCTTTGCCAGAGGGAAGCTGTGGACTTGCCTGCTTGTCAGTAAACATTTGCTTATAGATTTTTATTTATTTATTTATTTATTTTTTAATTCATTACCTTTTTGTAGTCCCCGAGTGACCTCCTTTAGCACTGGCCCCGCTGTGGTTTGACCACAGCTTTGTATTAAAGCCAGCTGCAAGCGCTAACGTCTCTCCCTCTGAGCCAGAATGACCTTGCTTGAGGGACTGGGCCCACCCAGCTAATGCAGATGCTCCACTTTGATCTCACACCACTTTTTTTTTTCCCCCAGCACATCCCTTTCCCTCACCCAGGTAGTACAGGAGGATGTTGCAATATTATGGGTGAAAACCATCTTCTGCCTTATTTATATATTTTTTTTTTTTTTATTTTCCAGGGAAATACAGTTGTTTGTGTAACCCCTTTGGGCAGCAGAGACCTTCTTTGTAAGGATTGTAAACGTTGAGTGATCTAAGAACCATCTGGGCAGTCGGATCCGGCCTTGCCGAGGAGCGTGAGGCACAGTGCTCTGGTTGTGTAAGTGTGTGTCGTACACGGGCCACAAAAAACCACAATATTTCTGTGGTTACTCCACTCTGGATAACATGAGTAGGTCCCTGGGCTTCCCCTTCCCACCACTTACTCTTTCACAAAAGCAAAAGCTGGTGCTTCTGGAAAAAAAAAATAAAAATAAAAAGCTCTGCTGTGTGGCCTTTAAAAAATAAATAAAGAAAAATTGCCATGGATTAGTCATCCTGATTTTTCAAGGAAGCTGTGTTTGCCAGGCCTGTCTGTGTAACGCATGTGTGTGAGATATTAACTATTAGCTTTATTTGTGAAGGTTGGTAACGTGCTCTGGTCGCTGCTCTTTGGAGTGGTATTGCCAAGGCTCCATCGAGCTGTTGTTGGCAGGTGGAAAAACTGACGTTCCAGCTTTTCAAACCCTTCCCTCCATGTTCCTTCTCTTTTTTTATCTCTGTGTTGGCAGGTGTGGAAATGTGGAGACCGTAACAACAGTTAGCCAGGACAGATGAGCTGTCTTCTGAGGTCACTTCCAACACCAGAGATGAAATTCCGGTGATTTATATTGTTTTCTTGCCTGGGGTAGCTTTTCCTCTAAGCTCTACTGTATCTTGTGTGAAATGACTGATATCTCGTGTGAAAAGACTTGTTTGACCCTTTTTGGAGGCTAAAAAAGGTACCAATTTTAAACCTTTTGTGGTTTGTTGGGGTTGTTTTTTTTTTTTCCCCCTTTTCTATGGTCACATAGAAGAGTTGAGCTGTGCAATTAAAACAATATAGCAAAGGACAGCTCCCTCCCCCTTTCCCCTTTCAAAAAACCTTCCAGAGTTGTGTGCTCTTGAACTGCTGCATAGGCAGAAAACATACAATGCAGTTGTCAGCATTGTGCTGATGTGTGGCACATTTAAAAAAAATAGAAAGAAAGAAAGAAAAAGAAATACACACAAAAGGGGTGGGGAGAACAGTTGCCTCCAGGGAGTAAAACTGTGGGGCC
>NW_010305007.1:0-4761 GCF_000700745.2 Antrostomus carolinensis | reverse complement strand
TACAAGCAAACAAACCTTATTACTCTTAATTTTACTCAGGCAAATGTTGGAGGGAACATTGGAACATCCTGATTTGTGTAGGTGAAGATCAGGCTCCCCTGAAACTATTATTATTATTGTTTTTATTTATTTTCTCTGAACTTGCTCCCGTGAGATGCTGCTGTTTTATTACTTGATTCCTCCCAAGTCGTCCTCGCTCCCTGGGAGGAAGGAAGAAGTTTCCTTACTGGGTGTAATTTCTTTTGTTGTGTTGCAAAAGGTAATAAAAGGCACCTGGTGCTGGTGTCTCCTAGGTCACACATGACTTCGAGGCATGGAGTCCTGGCAATCATCAGTGCACAAGGCGTGTTAGGTACCGGTGCCTTCTCATTAGCCTCCCTTAATGAGAATATCATAGAATCATAGAATGGTTTGGATTGGAAGGGACCTTAAAGCTCATCCAGTCCCAACCCCCCTGCCAGCAGCAGGGACACCTTCCACTAGACCAGGTTGCTCAAAGCCTCATCCAGCCTGGCCTTCAACACTTCCAGGGAGGAGCAGCCACAGCTTCCTTGGGCAACCTGTTCCAGTGTCTGACCACCCTCACAGTGAAGAACTTCTTCCTAATATCTAATCTAAACCTCCCCTCTTTCAGCTTAAACCCATTTCCCCTTGTTTTGTCATTAACTGCCCTTATGAAAAGTCCCTCCCCACCTTTCTTGTAGCCCCTTCAGGTACTGGGAGGCCACTAGAAGGTCTCCCTGGAGCCTTCTCTTCTCCAGGCTGAACAGCCCCAACTCTCTCAGCCTGTCCTCACAGCAGAGCTGCTCCAGCCCTCGCATCATCCTGGTGGCCTCCTCTGGACTTGTTCTAACTGCTCCAGGTAATATTGTCATTGGTGTTGCGTGAATGCCGCTGGCTGACCAGTGGAGAGGCCCTGCCCTGCTAAACTGGAGCAACACCTTAGGAGAAATGCAGTGATTTCACTCCCAGTCTGGTTGCTGGTTTGTAGCAAAGTTGGGACTTGATGGTTTTCTAACAAAAATTGAGTGAGGGGTAAATATGAAGTGTCCAGGCCAGATTTCATACCGTGCTCCCTGCAGTGGAGAGCTGGGGAGAGTCAGTGTGTGATGTGTGTGAAAATTGCCAATAGTTCCTGCACCTAAAGCCTCATCTAGACTTCAGTTAAACCAGGGTGGACAGGGATATTAATTTTATTCTCTCGTTAGGGATGTGTCAGTTTGGAGATAGGCCTTGTGCTCATCAGAGGCCTTCGCTTGCACGGAGCAACGGTGGACCAAGAAGCTGCCTGTTGGTGTTTCCACATTTTTCAGGTTGGTGTGAGGCTCAGAATTACCTTTCTTTGGCAGTTTAGGACAAATAATTGAGAATTACCTTGTGAGCACTGAACTTTTACCCCCACTCTCGACTCAAGTGTTACTAGAACTACATCCATGAGGTTTCCAAGCTAAACAAAACCTGAATTTCCAGTGCCAAAAAGCAAGCGAAGCGATAGAAACCTCCGCTCCTCCTCCGTAAGGGAGGAAACCGCAGCCTTTCAAGCTTTCTTCTTATTCCAAAGAGTTAAAAAGCTGCATCGTGAGATCTCCAGAGGTAAATTGAAGGCAAAAACTTGCCAAGAAGCTGTTCTCCTGTGCTGTTTTACTGGAGAGGTTTTTGAGCACAGCCCATCTCGATGCAGTGACAGAGTGATAACCACGCAAACGTGCTCCGTTTAAAACACCATCGAGTTGCTTTGGTATCAGAATGGTGTTTGGTGAAACACAAGCTCTGATGGTCACTGGTTTGCTATTTATTTCATCCTGGGTGTGGTGATCAATCTGATGGGGAAGAGCAGCCTTTAGCTCACAGCTTTAGGCTGTGGTTTTTGAGTTAAATCCTTGTCCTGCAACATCTCCAGTGTAATTTCTGTGATTTTTGGGTTTTTCTTTTTCCTGGCCATTGCACATGGGGTCTTTATATAGAAGTCATACAGCAACTGGGTGGGAAAAATGGCAAAGTACAGGATATGGTGATCTCTCCAGTCCTAGGAGATTTATATCCTTTGCAGTGGTCATGTTTGGGGATTAAATCACATGGGGCTGGCTTTTTTTGGTTTGATTTTCTTTGTTTTTCCCCTAAAATGTAGTATTTTGCAGCCTGGAAGAGCGAAGTCTTTTCTGTCTAGCTGGTGAAATGCCCCATGTTTGGGTAAAACCCTCGTGAGGTGAGCAGTGCAGCTCTTCGATAAGTGGTCACACAGAATTTGGGGGGCAAGGGGAAGCAGGGCAGAAGCTGGCACAGTGATATTTCTAATTTTTTCCCCACAATGGGCAAAAAATTAGGTATTAATTCCAATATATCTACTATACAATGATCAAGAGTAAGCTTTTTTGGAGTCCTGTGAAAGCACAAGGTGTTTTGGTTGCGTGGCTCAGCGATGCCACCGTGCTCTGCTGCTGAAGAAACATCTTGTTGTTATATATAGCAAAGTCTTTTGAAAACAGAAGTGTGATTTTTAATATATATATATATATATAAATGGATCCAGTGTAAACCGAATTCCAGGGGCTCCTGAGCTGTTTACTGTGCTGCAGAAGGTAACTGGTGTTAACCCACCAGCCAGAGTGGCTGTATTTTGTGGTAGCTGCCATCCCTGGTACTGTGTGGATAAAAACACCACCATGAAGTGTAGTGGGGAAGAGCATTAGAAAATATTTAGGATATATTAGAAATATTTAGAATATAATAGAAATATTTAAAAAAATAAATTACTAAAATAACTAGGTTTGAAAATTGTGGAGGGAGTTTTCTGGACAGAGAAATCTCGTCGTGAAGATTTGGAGCGCTAACCCTCATGAGGAAAGAACCAAAATCAATAGCTTTATTAATACAAATCCTATACTTTGTTTAGGATCCAGAATGAGGCTTCGTGTTCAAAGCACTATCAGCTTTCAAGGTGATATCCTCTGTCTTGGCAACAATTGAACCCAAATATGAAACATCACTAATTTCTTCTTGGAGAAAATTATCCATTGCATGAAACATAAAGCAATAAAATGAGGCCAGTGATTCAGGCTGGCTTAAAAAAAATGAGCTAAAAGCCTCGCTGGCAATTTGATCTTCAGTTGCCATATTGTCATTTTAATAAATGAGTCAATGAGCAGGAAAGACACGTAAATACATTTTAGAATGACAAGATGGTTGGTTGGAGCTGGTCGGCTGGAACAAAGAAACGCTCCGAGCGTTTCTGGTGATGTCTGAGCGCCCTTGTCTGGGGAACCTGCTGGTTTCTGTAAAAGGCAAAGCAAGCTGGATTCATACTGGACACTGGTGGGGATAATCATTGCGTGCTGCTAATCATAGAATGGTTTGGATTGGAAGGGACCTTAAAGATCATCCAGTTCCAACCCCCCTGCCAGCAGCAGGGACACCTTCCACTAGACCAGGTTGCTCAAAGCCTCATCCAGCCTGGCCTTGAACACTTCCAGGGAGGAGCAGCCACAGCTTCTCTGGCCAACCTGGGCCAGTGTCTCACCACCCTCACAGTGAAGAACTTTTTCCTAATATCTCATCTAAACCTCCCCTCTTTCAGCTTAAACCCATTTCCCCTTGTTCTGTCATTAACTGCCCTTATGAAAAGTCCCTCCCCACCTTTCTTGTAGCCCCTTCAGGTACTGGGAGGCCACTAGAAGGTCTCCCTGGAGCCTTCTCTTCTCCAGGCTGAACAGACCCAACTCCCTCAGCCTGTGCTCACAGCAGAGCTGCTCCAGCCCTCGCATCATCCTGGTGGCCTCCTCTGGACTTGTTCTAACTGGTCACCTCTCTAATCCACGCGAGTCCCCCACTGATGTCCCCAACTCTGGGGAGAGGGGTAATGCCTCCCTCCCCCACCTCCAGCTGCGCTGCCACCAGCACAAAACGCAGAGCGAGACCCAAGTGTAGGAAGTTATGATCTTAGCAAGTCTGACTCTGGTTGCTGTCCTTGTTTGGGATCTAATCTTTGCATTTTGTTGTTTTTTTTAAATGTTTGGCGAGCAGGCCCGGTGACACGTGGCAGCCAGCTCCACCACTTGGGTAAGACACCGCGTTAAAAATGTATAAACTTACTTTTTCAAGCCTTATCTGCTCACTTCTATTTACTGACGTTTCCTCCTCGAAGTCTGGCCGTCTCTGGCTATTTTTTCAGACCCCAAGGATGTTTTCTGATTCTCCTGCCCTTTTTTATTCTCTCCAAACTGGAGAGCTGTTAACTTTATTAGCTCCTTATATGGCAGCACCACTTTCTCACGCCTTTAATGGCTTTCTTTTGATCTCTCCTGTTCTTGCTTTGCTTTTCTTGACGTGAACGCGGTGTTCAAGCTGCGATGAGTTTCTAACCCGCTCCCTCGTTAATACACGACCTGGCATTTGAATCCTCTCCAAGCGCCGATAAGAAACGGCCAAATGTTTTAACTGTGGGGTTGGCCGAGATGCCCGCAGATAGCTGGGTTCTTGGCTACACCCCCTGCATGGGCATGAGTCATTTACACTGCGCCTTGCGGTGCACCAGACCTTGCCCTTGCATGTCCTGAAGGCTGAGGGCCGTTGGGTGATGAAGAGCAGCTGAAGTCTCCTCTTCCTCAGCTCTTTGTCCTGCTGGGAAGGGCAGTGTGCAGGGATGCGTGTGTGTGTCTGGCCTCTGGATGCTCGTTGTGTTGTCACTGGCGGCAGGACAGCAGGTTGGCATGAACGCTCATCCCTTCTGGATACTCTTGGATGGAGAGCAGCTCTGAGGAGAAG
>NW_010305006.1:7360-23136 GCF_000700745.2 Antrostomus carolinensis | reverse complement strand
AGAAGTTCAGCTAATTCAAATCTCACCCTGTCAGACCTCAAGTAAGTTACCCCAATGACAACTAGCAAAGGTCTGATACAGATGTAGTTCTGATTTGTGAAAATCGGATTTATATTTTGGTGCCCAGACTTTTGTTTCAGACTCTTGAAAGAAATCAATTGCCAGGTCTGGTTTTATACTGGAAGTTCCCTGTTGCTTGGGGATATGTAGATGAGGAATATATTTGCACAGTTTCTAGACATACCTAATGAGATAGCAAGTAATTTCACTTTTGACGAAAAATGATGCCACTCCTTCTAGAGCAGGAAAATATTATTTTTGGGCTTACTGTAAATCCTCAGCTTTTCAGAAGAAAAAAAAAACCACAAACCAAAAAAAACCCCACCCAACAACAACAACAAAAAACCCCAAACCTCTAAACATTCAGTCCTGAACTGTATGAATTAACTGTGTTAAGAAAGAGTTTAACTATGCCTCACAAGGACATTCATTCAGGTACCTAATGTCATAACTCTCTTTAGGGGCCAAAAAATGCCAAATCCTCTCCTGATAGAGCTGTGTGGGATTCCTAGTCTACATTGCATCATGGCACTTGCTATTAAACTTAGGCCCATAAAAGAGAAAAAGGCACAAGGCATTTACTTATACTTTGAATAATGCATCCCTGTGACATTTCCAAAAGTTTTATTTTTCTGAATCTTTGATGGTTCAGCTAAACCAGTATTTTTTAGTATTTACCTTATGAAAAATTTTCAACAAATTTAACTGTAAAATTTAGATAATGTCATAAGAGATTGCTGGGATGGGACAACCCACCATCCTCCTATATTTCCATATTTTGCAGAAAAAAATGGCTTTTCCAACATGTAAAACAGTACACAGCCACCTCCTTCCTCTCTATTGTCTTATCCCTGTACCTGACGGTTACAAAAACATCTACAGATATTAGTTTATTCTGTGACTAGAAAGGCACATATGGTTGGAAAGAGATGTAAAATAAAATTTCTAGATTTTTATCCATTTCAGAACAGAGTTAATTCCATTATCAATTTTTCTTTGTCCCTCACTGAATACAAATGTGGAACCTGAAGAAAAATTTAAAATGAGCCTTGGGGTACGTAGAGTTAAATACAGCAAGCACCGGTGAGATAGTGAGGACACTCAGTTATCTCCTTATAAAATGTATTCTATGTTTGGGACTATTAAATCACAGATAATTTTTTAACCATGTGGGACTTCAAAAGCTTTCTCTATTCTCCCATGAGAAACAAGAAAACAATTTACATTTAACCTGGCCATTATCCTCCACTCCTGTTCTTATAAAGTTTGATAAGATAAGTTTATCTTGGTCCCTCACTCAGTGAAAATATCACAGAGCCACCTCTAGCATTATTTTCAATGAATAATTCCAGTGGCAGGGTTCTATTAAAAAACAAAACAAAACAACTAACAGCTTATTCATCAAATGGTATCTTTGTAATATGTTTTATCGTTGCCCAGATGAATTGACTGAAGTATCTCTGGGAGAAAGTTATTTTGGTTTCCAAATCATTAATATAATTATTAGAGCCTGAGGGTCTCCAAATAAGCTAAATTAGTTAAACATAAAAGTCTTAGAGAAACTTGGAGAGGTGGATATCAAAATACTTAGATGCTATTTTAAACTTCCATGGCAAAATCTTTTTGATTCCTGAGCCTGGAAGGTTGAATGATGGCTTTCAGATTCCAGGACAATTTTCAAACATCATCTTTATGAATAATAACTGAAACCTACTTCTCTGTAAATGGGGTAAATTTGATGAGAAGTTTTTAAAACGCTAAAGAGCATATTTCTAATTCCATATTTCAATGTCAATTTTCAGGGTAGAGTCTGTATGAAATAATTATTTGGGGGTTCAGTACTTTTCTTTTTAAACTACCTAATATCATCACGAAAGGAAAGTGAGAAGCATGTTCACTAAGCTCCAGTCTATTAGCACTGCAAAATTAGATACCTGAAAAAACCTTTGTCAGTCAATTAAATCATCAAGGTCAGCAGATTGAGAGTCAGAAATTAATAAAGAAATTGGTCCCAGAGTTATTGTAAATGAAACCACACAATGGCGGGGTTGGAGAGTGGGGAAATTGTATCTCTTACAGTGATTGTGTTCAATCATAAAGTCCATTACATGCATTTAAACAAAGAAAAAGAGAAAAGAGAAAGGAAAACCCCATTAGGACATGGAATAGATAGGACTTGTACAATACAGGTTGTTTCTACTGCAATCTGTAATCACAGACTATTTTTTAAACAAAGGTACATTATTATCAAGTTCATGTTTGTGTTCTAACAAGAAGGGAAATGTGAAAAAAAGGATCCTGGCATTTTAATAATGTATTTAAAGATTCCTTTTTATTTTATGCGTATTCTGTAGATTCAGGGTAATTAGTATTTTCAGTAACTAAAAATAAATAGTAAATATTTTGGATTAATATTATTTCCTTCTTTCAGAAACCCTAAAAGTTGACAGGAATCAATTTCAAACCCACTTTCTAGCTCTGAGTATGCTGAAGGAAACAGGTGGAAGCAAAAATAGCAAGGATGCACCATAAAGGTTTGCGGTGTGAATACATGAGAATGGGAAATGCCAATGCAGCTACGATTTCACCATATTTTATGTTTGACCCTTACAATACCTGTATCAATACAACATTTTTGTTTGTAACTCATTAAGTTAATCCCACTTCTGTGGGATAAGATGTGTTGGTCTGCAGAGCAAGTGACCTTAATGAGCCTTTATGGCTGTATCCCCAGCCCCTCAGTCACAAGTGCAGGACAGGTTCAGTAAAATTCTGAGTCATCATTTAGGCTATGAGGGTTTTAAAGCACAAACAGTTAATTCAGTAACATAAATATATAAAAAGACAGATAGTGGTGTCTGTTATCAGAGATGAGACCTGGCAAATGCACCTGGCAACCAGAAAGGAGAGGCAATTAATCAGTATCAAGCACCATGTTCAGAGGTAATGGAAAGAAAACAATAACAGTATGTGGTGCAGTTCTTAGTGAGAATCCTAAACAAGTATGTATTCATTTTGTCACAAATTGAGCCCAAAAGAAATCCAGACAAGGTCATTGGTAAATTCCCCCAAATCCCATTTAAGCACAGGTAATGTGATAAAGTTTAGTTCACTCTCCAGTAGGTTGTGATTTTACTGGATGTTCTCATTGGCCACATAGAGGAAAATTCAAGACTAATATAAAGAAGATTCCTGTCAGGGTGACAGGTTATAGCTGAATAACTGTGAACCATCTGTCAGGCCTACCAGTGAGTTTCATGTAACATTCCCACTTCCCCCCCAAAATACTGTTATCAGATTTTTTTAGACCAAACTGATAGCAGTTTATTCATACAGTCAATTAGCTAAAGAGCATAATAAGGATACTATGTGATTTATAACCTAATATAGTCTTTGAACATAGTTTGGTTTCCCTATGCTCTTACAACAGTGTTTTCAAGAGCTAAAAGCAGGCCTATGGGATATATGCATTTGTGTACATTAACATCACATTGCAAAAATCCTGTTCTAGAAGATAAAGAAGCAATTCACCACTTTACGTGCCTTTTGGTTAATAGAAAAGATTTTTTAAAAAACTCTTTGCAACTACAAAAACACTTCCAGTTAGAGGCAGGATCACCTTTATATTAGAGACTTAGCATCCTTAATAATGCTCTGTTACCTCTGGCCGAATTCATCAGTCACTACTATCATAAATATTATTAGAGCTTGGTTCAGTGGTGTAGAATTTTTCAAGTTCAACTTATCCATTAATGCCCTTACCAAAAATCATATTATATGACTGGAATTACTATTTGAGATACAGACAAAGTGAGCACATCCAACTAAAATAATACAATAGCTTTAGAAAAGTTCAACCTATCCTTCTTTTACATAGTCTTCCTACAATGCTACTCTTAAGGCTGTGTCATGGTTGGTCTTAGTTCTCTAGCTTGGAAATGGACTTCAGATGTTTACCATTAGATGAGATTACAGAAATGCTAATGTGACGTATTTTTGTGTAGCACGCAGTTCTTAGGTCAACTCTTGACCTTTAATAGTTTGTAAGTTCTTCCTTGCTGAAAAGCAACCCTGTATCACGAACAGTAC
Organism: Antrostomus carolinensis; assembly: GCF_000700745.2. Taxonomy (NCBI): domain Eukaryota; kingdom Metazoa; phylum Chordata; class Aves; order Caprimulgiformes; family Caprimulgidae; genus Antrostomus; species Antrostomus carolinensis. The sequence continues at coordinate 18,987 of NW_010305006.1, read as the reverse complement.
CGTGCTCAGTGGGCACATCGTAGAATTTGGGTATGTTCAGAAGCAGGTTACTCTGGTTCTAAGCTTTGTGACAATTCAACCTTGTGCAGAGACACACCTAAAAACTAATTCTTCAAAGGAAGCATAGTATATTATTTTTTCTCAAACCTTGATTTACAAAATGGAGAAGGTTTCTCATCTTTTTCACAATAGTCTAATGGAGAATTCTTCAGTACCCCAAACTTGAATGGCTTTGGATCCAAACTTCTTTTATCATATAGGAGTGCCACAATGACAAAGCTACAGGGGAAGGACATTTAAAATTATATTGAAACTGAATTAAAATAAGCATAGATAAATGGAGACAGAACAAAAGGCCATCTTCTTCCCTGTTCAAAGCCCTGACAAAAGGTAGAGATGTACACCTTGTCTGGCTCCCACTGGCTTTTTGGTTCTTGTATTCTTCCTTGTTTGTACCCTGTCACAGCCTGATAGTTATGCTACCTACCTGGGAAATTAGAGCTGCGGTGAAGATTCACAATGTCCTAGGAGGCTAGTGCAGAACCAGTGTCTCCCATTATGTGCCACCATACACTGGCCATTGCTTGACTATTGAAACAACAGGCAGAGACTGCTGCCTCCTCCTTTGCCAAGCACCCAGTTGCAGACTTCTATCAGACAACATCCAGGAGTGCACACGGGTACTTAATTTTTAGCTTAGTGCTTCACGGACTCACTGTGTATGAACAGTAGACCTAGGCAATTTCTAGTTCAGACATTCAGCTTCCTCTATTATCCTCTAGAAGTGCCTCATTTTTGCCACAGATATTGGCATCTAATTCAGCTGGTCTGCAGCACCCTGCTGCTGCAACAGTTGTCTTATTTTTAAATGCTGAAGTCTACCACAGGTGTCTGTCTTCACCAGTTGGAAACTGACCCAGAGATATTTAATTTCAGACACTGAGTACTGGCGGGAAAACAGAGCCCTTCGGCTTTGGAACCAGGAACTCTTAATTCAGAGTAGCTGGGGAGAGCCTCCATTAAAAAAACCATGTTTCACATTAAACTGCCACCATCAGTCAGAGGTATGATAGCCAAATAAATTAAAGCATAACTATTTCTGCATAGGATGAGACTGAGTCAAAGACCACAAGGGACCCTACAGATGAGAAATTGCTCAGATCATTTTTCGAGCCCACACTGTCCTCATGCAGCCCCTTTCTAGACCCACTCCCACTGCAGCTCAAGTGCTTGGCTGTCTCCCAACCCTACTACTAGGCTGTGCCTGAGTACAAACATGGAAATTTTGAAACAAAAGGGTGTGATTTTGACAATCATTTAGCTAATTTTCATTCAAATAAAAGTTTTAGTGGAAGAGAGATCTAACCAGATTACATGCAAAACCTGAATAAAGTCCTTCAATAAGAACACACTTTGTGTTTATTTTATGTGTTTATTTCTATGTAAATAATTTCCATTTTCCAATCGATATTTCCTTAATACTTTTTCCTAGTCCTACAATAAACAAAGTATATGTAGAGTTACATACCTGGAAGAAGAGAAGATTTCAAAATAGTCAAGCCTGCAGCACCTTTACTGACTTCTGCCAAGTTCTAACAAGAGATGAATTTTGATGTTTCTTCTTTAAACGCTGAGACTTCTTTTCTATAACAAAACCATAAAAAACATAAACCAAAGGTAGAATTGTTACAATAATATGAATAATAGAAAAACTGTTGAAATTAACTCAATTTGTAAAAGTTTTTTCAATCATTGCAACATCTTAGTTTCTAGTCATCACTGAAATTTTTGTCTGGAGAAGTATCATCATACTAGTAGATAAGTAATTCTGTGCAATATCTGCTATTCAAGAAAATTATCTGTATTACAATATAATTATCTCAGATGACATACTGACTGACTCCTAATTACAACAGATATTGCTAATTACTTTGGTTCATCCTGTAAATAGCTCAGCTTGTATCTTTATGAGAATTCAGTAATGACACATTGCTCAGTGGGACTGTATATGTAAATTGATTCTCAAGATTTTATGCATAAATTTCTTATTTTTCAATATCTGTATAAGTTTCCCTCAAACTTAACTTCTTAGAAACTTAATGATGGCAAATAGAAGACTATTCAGGGGAACTGCAGTGGTACAAGTTGGAATTTTTGGGTTTTTTGGATACGGTCTCAGTACCTAAACAGGAACTGAACCCCAGAGTCAGATTTGCCACCATGGCTACTTAAAAAGTTTTCTTTCTTTGACAAGAAAAATGGTGATTCACCAGTCCCCTGCTTTGGTAATATGAAGCAGTATAACATATGTAGTGGAAAAAATAAGAGACTATAGTGACTCTGGAATAACTTTTTTAATCTGAGTCATTACAGGACTTTTAAAATCAACTATTAATTGAACTTCAGACGTTTGTGCTACAGATAAAAACTCTAAAAATATTCCTTGACCAGTTTCAAGTGTATACTGTTACATTTTCTTCACTTCCAGTATGTTTTCAACCAAGCAGCCCACCAGTCTAGTTTAGATTCCACATTTTTTTACTGGAATCAAGAATTCTCAAAGACTTTCATCAACTCCTGATGTTAACCAAAAGCAAGAAGAACAAAAGTGTATTTTACACATATACAAACCTGCCTTTATCAACTTTAGGTTACATAGTTTATTATAAAGTATAGTATTTTATTTTTTTTTTTAAGAAAAAAACAAATCAAACTTAATCTTTTGTTAGAATTTTACTCAAGTCAGCAAAGGTGATCCAAGCATGACTTTAGTCTTGTACTAAAAATTGACTTACAAGAAAGCATGTTTGTCTTTTCTACTGCAGTGTATCTGGAACCTATTTGTAAATAAGTGCTACTATCCACTGGGTCCCAGAAAATTCAAAGCATTTTTTTTTTTTTTTTATTACTGCATTAGTCAAAATGTCCTTGGCAAATTTACATCCTATTGTGTATTCTGTTCTTCTTACTGTAGACTGAACACAGTCTGCTTTTTATCGAAGTTCTGCTACCTACTACCAAAAAAATTGTTTTATATCTGTAGAGACAGCTGTATTTCAGTTGCAAAGAAAGTGATCTAATTTCTAAAATTCTTTATATTCTATTAGGGCAAATAGCAATATATAAGTTGAAGACATTTTGAAAGAGCTCCTCAGCTGGTATACACAATGAGGTTGCTTTAGAGAAATTATGGAGACAGGTGGTATAAATCTGCAAGCACCTGCCTCAGTATAATCTCTTGGGTTGAAGATTGATTCTATTTCACTGAAAAAGGGGAAATTAACAACCTTGATAGAGAACCTGGCAAAAAGACTGTGACTAGACCTAAATTGGAATTCTATTTTTGTAATTGCCCCACTCCTCTTTACCATTAATTAGACCATTAAAGAAGTTGTCTCACATTTAGATATACACAGCTGTGGCTTCAAAGCATTTATAAAAACAGAAATGGTACAAAGTTTTAAATCCCTTTTTACACTTACGTGTCTTCATATTCATATAGACCTATGCAAAATCTTTGTTACATAACCATTAAATAAAAAGTATATTTGTTCTTGCTCAGGAAGTTCTTGATCACAGGTTGCTTGATGTTGGAGATTATTTTGAGAAACAGCAATAAATGAAAAGATGTACATACATTCTTACCCTGCTTTTCCTGTCAGAGACATCATCGCAATCTAGCAATTGCAATGTTCTTTGCATTTGGATGATCATTTTTTGACACAGGCATTCAAAGTTAGAGCAAAATATTTTTCCTGAAGTACCTCTGCAACACCAGAGGACAGTAGTATGTCTCATTTTTCTTTGCTTCATTAGACACTACAACTCTCAATTAAAACACAATTTGCAACAAGTGGCATCTGCTGTAGCAGTTTTAAGCAGCGCTTCCCAAATATTTTTATCATTGACCATCTTAAAAAATTCATCAATATTTGTTGTGTAGAATTCAACTAAAATTTTAAGTCATGTGGGTTTGCAGTTTTCTTGTAGATTGTTTACCATTATTTTGGTTCCGGTTTCTACAGAATGTTTGGAATTTAACATTTCATTTGTAGGCAGCAAATTGCTAAGGATCAGAAACATAAAAAGGAATCAGTACTCATGGAAGACCCTGAACTACAATATCCTAGAAGTGACAGATCATAATGAATTTTAGAATATTAAGTTCCCAATGAATCTTTAGATCAGTGAGGTTAAAATCAAGTCTACAGTTTCTTTGCAATGTCACCTCACCTCTTATTACTCCATTTAGCAAATGACAACTCGTTAAGATGACTATCTTTGAGACTTACCTTACAAGGTATTTTTCATGCCTTGAGGTGTCATTAAAAAGAATGCTTGTATGGCTTGATTTATTTATGTAAAATTAATGAAGCTAAAAAGTCATATTGAAAAATTATGTTTACAGAAAGACTGTGATGTTAGCACATAAGAAATACATTTTCAAAGGCATGGAAAGGGCTAGAATTTATCAAAATGCAGTGCCAGCATTCAAGCATAGAAGCAAATAAAAATGGAAATTAATATTGGATAGCCAGAGATGAGTAAGAATTAAGATTAGGATATTTCCAGATTTCTGGTGGGAGTTTGTTATTAAAGAAATATTTTTTCCGTTCAAGTTGGTGATATGATATTGTTGATCTTTGAAATGGTTTTACTTTAATATTTATGAAGACATTTTGTTTTAATTTATAATTTCTAATTATTTCAGAATGGCAGACAAAAAGGAAAAAATAAAGCAACGACAACAGGGTTTTTTAGGAAGTAATCAATTGCTGACTGATAGAAACTGACAAACAGATTGCTAGCAAATTATTTCAATTATCAAAATTTATAACTATTTTAGAGACTTACATCACCAGAGGGTTCCCTGTGATTTTTTTAATAGGAGAAACTATTAGGATTTTCTACATTTTGGCATAATTTTCTCAACATGAGAGAAAAAAAAAAAGTCATGCAAATTATGTATAATAAAGATAATCTTAATTTCTCTCTATGCTATTTTTGAAATATTGTGCATGTCAAACAGTTGTTGGACTTCTTTCATGTTCTGGCAACTACAATGACCATCTTAACGCTTAATTATTTCTTTTACCAATGCCTCTATATGAGCTCTTATCAAGTGTTAAGAAATTTTTGTACAAAATAAGGAAGAAAAAAGTGGAAGAAACAAAACAATCTGGACAGCTCATTCAGATTTGTAAAGATTTTTCTTATATTATTGTAAGTTTTAAAAGTTCTCGTGACAGCTGGCATGCTTTTTAGACCTCCCATGGAGATCCAGTCTCTGACTATAGTGCTCAAGACAAGAGTTCAGCAACTATTACTGATGCCAGTAAATCAATCAAGAATATGATGTACTGTATGAAATGCTGGAAGAAATTTGTTTTACAATAATGTTCTTAAAGACAGTGAGATAAAGAGGGGATATAAGCATTAATTTAACTTGCATTCAAAAATGATCTAGATATCAAAAGTGTGGTATCTTACCGATCTGCTCCCAAAGGAAGGCAGAAAGAGGTATTAGGAAGGGTCAGTCAAGTGATTTTCCAATGTAGCATTATGATGCTTCCTTGGTTATTACATAGTATTTACACGTGGTTTCCATATTTTTCTTACAAGGTTTTCTAGTAAGTACATTTAATCCTGCTGTTTCTACTTCTGTGTGCCATGATGTTATTTCAAAGAGGTCATCATCAGGTAGGAAATGGTTATCAGGTCTATAAGACCATGGAGTCTAGCTTGTCTGGTGAAGCTACCATCAAGTGAAGTGTAGATATCCATGCTGCAGACATTTCCAACTAGGAAGCGGATTGAGAACCTTAGTTTCTTCCTTCTGACACAGACTACCTCATTAGTCAATATTAGAGTAAGGTGCGTAATTGGACAAATTGCTATCTTTCTCTCTGATTGCAGAAAGTCCCCAAAGGAGACAACACTTTCTCTAGTATATTTATCACTTTAAATTATTTCAGTCATTCATTTCAGCAGGTGACTCTGCAAACCACAGACAAAATTCTGACCTGAGCCTGAAAAGAAATGCAGCATGTATTGTACACAAAGTTCCTTTTTCTTGCTTGTGTGAGTATAAATTCTAATTCACATTAATATATACAGTCATGAATTTGCATTTTACTTATGTCTGTTATCTGGTATCAAAGTATTTGCAAAATGGCCAAATAATCCTCTGTCGTGTCAAAATGTCTCATATCATCTGTCTTGGCCTTCCTCCTAGATGCTTGACACTGCAATAACAAGGTAATCTCATTCATATCTGTTTCTGGTGAGCACAAAGTTTTAGTTTGCAGTTGGTTTCAATTAAAAAAAAAAACTGAGAAGGAGGGAATAGAGAGTTGGAGAGTAACCATTAATTGCTGATCACCGTTAACCTGCAAAAATGCTGTTTGATTCAAGACATAATTGGGATAGTGATAAAGCATAAAATGTAATGGAGTCCTTTGAGATGTAATATTGGAGATTTATTTAAAGTAACTTAGCAAGAAACCCTGACAAATCTATATTCCTTTATGATTACTTGTGCCTTTGTTCTTCATTTGTCCTCCTCTACTACTTCTTATCCTCTGTTGAGATCTTTTTAAAATATTTTGGTACACTTTAAGATGAGGAAGGTTTATAAATATCTAAGATTAACCTCAGCCATGCTTTTGCTATCTTCTAAAGAAAGCAAATCCAGAGAAAGCCTTCAGCTGAAGTCATAGTAGTCAGGTAAAGAGTCATCCCTTAGGAAAACAAGATCAACAACAAGTAATGGATCTGTAATCATCAACCATCAGAGGTAGCCAGGAAAGCATGGAAGATGGAGATGAAACATCTGAAAATATAGTCCTTAAGAGATGGCTGAATTAAAAGCGCATCTGATTGTTAACCCCATGAGGAATCCTAAGCAAGTACAGTCAAGTCTTTTGCATTAATCCTTCAAGTTGTAATTTAAACCTGCATTTTCCTCTTCATGTATGTTTTGCTTTTGTACTTTCCTTTGAACTATAGACCAAAGATACTTCCATATTTACACTCCCATTCATTTCGGTATATACACTTCATCTGCATTTTCTTCTTTAGCCACCATTCTATTGAGTGCTGGCCCTAGTACAGAACATATATTCTACTGTAAAGTGTCATTAAAGATTGGCAGATCAGGTGCCATTGACTTACACTAACCACCCTTGGACAAAGTAACTTCTGTTTAAGGTGTTAAGGGAACAGAAATGGGCAAAGTATGGAGCTACTGAAAACTGCATTCACATGCATTACTGAAATGTAATAATATCTACTGAACTGTTTGTCCAATAAATCTGAATCTTTGTAAAATATTTATTTTTTATCTGTGCTCAAGAAGGGACATCACCTAAGTGCTAAGTGTCCATAGAAACTGTAGGTTTTTGCAAGATGCCTCTTTGTAAGATCTACCCTGCTCTAAATTCTTAGCGGCATTCTCCCCCTTGTGCTTTTGCAAGACATCAAAGGAAATCGACTATGTTGCAGACCTTTCCCTTCCTTTGGCTGCTGGTAATAGAAGCCTATGGAACACCCAGGTTACAAGGAAACCAAGGACCTACAGAGACAAGGAGGCAGAAAACCTGATGGATGTACCAATTCCCACATGCAAACACATTAAATGATGCCAGGACTGGAAGGGACCTACTGGCTGGGAATCTTCTGCAGCCACAGTGAGTCTTCCCAAAGGCCTCATCAGCACATTAAAAGCCCTCAAAAGATTTACTAGCATTAAGAAACAGCCTGGGTTTTTTTGTACCACCATGAGCATGCCTCTAGACCTTCATTTCCACTGCCATTCACAAATGAGCTCAAACAGTGCAGCAGAAGTAGAGCTTCTGTATACATTCTCCATTTCTTATAAGACACCCCACTCACTGCCAGATGTGAAGGCGACTGAAGGCATACCCCAGACTACAATTTAAGAAAACTGTGTCTTTCCACAAACTATAATGTAAAGTCCCAACCTCCAACACACCTCATGAGAAAAAATATAAAGAGTAAGAATGCATGTGAACTGCGCTGGATGTTTTCCTTTGATGCTTTGGTAGGAAAAGGGCATTTTAAAAGGAAAATTATAAATAATATGGTTTTACAGGGAAAGCTACCCAATGTGATGTGACTGTAATTTTAATAATTTTTCATATGAAATTTTTGAAGGAAGACAAACTATTTAATGAAAGGAGATGCAGAGTGAGGGAACAGAGCCATTTCAATTCAAGTCTTTACATTTTGTAAAAGAAAGGATTCTTTTTGATGTTTCTTCAAATAAAAACCTTTGTAAAAAGTCTAAATAATAGTAGTACAGTGCAGAAATAGCCTCATTTCTAAGATTCCTGAAGAATTTACCTTTTTCAGGGATAAAAAAGATCTAATAGTATTTGGAAAAAAAGATCAACTGTCAGTTTTAATCATCAGTAAGGTTAGTAGGAATTGCTCTTGAGCAACAGAATTATGGTATACTGCACCTCAGCATTTCGATAGCAAAATAATTTGTTTTTATCTTTAGGTATTTGAAACCAGTCTTTAGCTAGACATACAACTGATAACATTATTTACTTTAGACTGCACTTGTGGGTAGAAAGAATAATTTGATCCAGGTTCTCATACATGTAAGTCCCTGCAATGCTTAATTATTTCCAACAAAAAAGTACCATACAAGGTAATTTAGGCGTCTCTCATTTCTGTTTCAGAGTATGTTTAGGTCAGCCTTGAACAAGTTCTAACCATTAAAGTACCACATTTTCAGAACACCTGAAAATAATAATAAATATAATATTTCTGTCTAAAGATCATGTAAGTTTATCTCACATCAGTTGATGCAAATCTTAGGACTATAAAAAGAAGAAAATTACTGTAGACATTATTTTGTAATTTTTTGGTTTTACATTGTTCCAGATTCCTTCAATACAACTTATTAATGCCTAAATGTTTAATAAGCACAACATAGAATCACAGAATGATTTGGGTTGGAAGGGACCTTTAAAAGTCATCTAGTCCAACCCCCCTTCAGTAAGCAGGGACATCTTCAACTAGATCAGGTTGCTCAGAGTCCCACCCAGATGGACCTTGAATGTTTCCAGGGATTTGCATCTACCACCTGTCTGAGCAACCTGTTCCAGCATTTCACCACCGTCAATGTAAAAAATTTCTTCCTTATATCTAGTTGAAATCCACCCTCTTTTAGTTTAAAACCATCACCCCTTGTCCTATTGTTACAGGCCCTGCTAAAAAGTTTGCCCACATTCATGAAGAGCAGTAAAAAGACATTAAACAGCTTTGTTTTCAGTGAGGTATCCCTCCCAAATAGTAAGTATAGCTCCAATACATTCTGAAACCAGAAAAACTCATTAGAAAGCAGTGGAATCATGCTGTCAGAGAGAAAACTGTTCATGGGAGAAACATGCTTTTTTTCTTGAAACATGAGTGCGCTTGGAGATCTTGAGAGAATGGAATAATGAAATGACTCTTTACTGCTGCCCAGAATAGGTTATTCACATAATCTCAATTTACTGAAATATCCTACTGCAAACAAGTGGTTTTAGGTCCAAGTGAGACATGCCAGTTGGCATCTACTACATTCTTCAAAGTAGTTGTCCAATACACAAATATGAAATTACCTGATATTAGAAACTCAGTAAATAAAAATATACACAATTCTAAAACAATGAAAAGTCTTACCAAGATTCACGAAACAAATAAGCAAGTACCAACCGAAAACACAAACAATTCTCAATTGCAGTGTAACTTGTTGTACTGGGCTACCAACCTGATTTCTCATCCCAGTTCTGCCCTTTATTTACTGTTTGCTTTCAGTGAAATTGTTTCGTTTCTCTGGCTCAAGTTCTTACAACCATTACCTATTTTTCTTTCTATATTAGACCTACAGATTGACTACTTTGTAGATGAGAGTTATGAAAGTTCATATGAGATGAAATGTACAAAATTTCAGCTATTTTTTTTTTTTGTTTGGAGGTCACAGAGCAGGTCTCATAGATCACCTCCACAGATTTTAAAAGTGTGGTTTTGTGTTGTTGGAGTCTCTTAACATCCAGATAAACAGGCCAAGGGGAAAAATGATTAAAGTGTTTTGATAATTTCCCCTTGAAACTCAACATTTTAAGATGTCTGAAACTTTTTAGAATTCAGATGTTAAGTTTAAAATGCAGAATTTTAGGCTGAAGTAAGTCCTGATCCTGCAAGGATACATTACATACTTAGCTCTCCATGTTTTGGGACATTTCATTCAAATCAATAGGACTATTCACTGGTCAAAATTTCAATTTACAGGCAAACCTTTGTAAATTTAGGTCTCTAAAGAAAGGCAATACAGTTTCTTTGTGACTAATCATTTTTCCAGTTTTATTCTTTTCGATAATTCCTAAATAATCCATTTCAGACCTAACCAGGTAGATTAGAATCCTATGAGACACTATTCAAGTACGGCTGGCATACTTTTCTCAATTAATCAAAACCAAACAAATACACTGAAAAAACCCAAAAAACATTGAATCAAAAACATTGAAACTGTTTTTACAAGACTGTATATTTACTACTGAAGACTGTATATTTATTACTGAAGTCCTATGTCTCCAATGCAATCCCATTAGCCACTGAATAGGAGCAGAACAAAACTAAAATGAGTCACAAAGGAGAGAGATTCAGTGCTTCTGTATTCCTGTTGTAGTTCTGTTCCTTATGCTTGGTAGAGTGATTGACTACAACTACAACTTCATCAACAACACATATCAGTGTAGTTGCTGGCTGATGATCTACAATAGCTTTATAGCCAGATTCTGCTCCAGACATACACAGACAGGGGCCTCCCACTGAGGTACATCAGATATACAAAAAGATAATTCAATTTTCTTGTGCTAGTCATACTAATATTCCTGGTACAAGCTAAAAATTTTTATCCACAAGCTAAAGCAGGTGGTCACAAAATTTAAAAGCATTATATTTCTAATTAAACAAAGCCTTTGTATCAGATCCCTTTCACAGAATTTCCTCTATTACTTTGACCCAAGATAGATTACAAGATTAAAAAATGGTGGTAACTGAAATAATCTAAATGTCTCTGTCTCTTAAGTTGGCAAGAAAGTTTTAAAAGATACAATTTGTTAGTCAACTGTTAAAACAGTCTTTTGGGTTGTACCCATAGAACCTATTCCTGTTGCTATTAAGAAACCCAGAAGATTCACTAGGGCACAGACCTGTTTAATGAAAGCTTATTTATTAAGCTCCTTCTATCCAAAGCTCTTCTCATCTTTTCTCTGAATAAAAATATGATAACTTTTCCTTGAGCACCAGGCAGATAATTGCTATCTTTCAGGGAGCATCAAGGACAGGTTGCTCCTGAAGGGAAGATGACTACAGCTAAGACAGTGCTCTACCGATGGAGCACAGAACCCAGTACCTAAACCAGGTGGGTAGAGCTGCGCAGTGGTAACAAGTTCCATAGACAGCCTCAGGCACTGCAAGAGGATGAAGGCCAAGGTCCAGCCAAGAACAAAAGGAAACTCAGCCAGAGATGAAGCTGGAGCCAAGGCTACTACAAACACATGAAGGATCTATTGAGGAGAGAAGCTACTTTCTGAGGTCCATCCAGAAGC
>NW_010305006.1:0-7330 GCF_000700745.2 Antrostomus carolinensis | reverse complement strand
GAACAGGTTTCAGGCTTGGGCTTAAATAGAGTCATGAAGTGTGGGTGAAAGTCCCAGGTGAAGCTGGTTGGGGCCATTAAGGCCAATCAGTGTCCTGACAGTCTCATTCTTTTCTGGGTTCAACTGCAGAGGAAGATATGGGCTCAAACAAAGTTGACATATTAAAATAATTTATCTGATTAAACTCATCCTCACTGTTCCAGTGTCATCTAAAAAATGTGATTATACCACAAACTATGGTAGGCATAAATGCTTGCTGGTGATACATTTGCTACAACTTGTTTATATTCATTATATACACTTGCTTCTTGCAAATATTAGGAGAGTGAAATTTTATTTCTAGGAAAATTTCCAGTAAGCATATTTCATTGTAATACACAAAAAGCTGAAAAAAAAAAAAAATAGAGAAGATGAAACAGAGCAAGAAAGCATTGCTGCTTAAGCTGCTAACTAGAGCCATAAAAAGCCCCCAAATGTAACTGCTTTCTTTGCAGAAAGGTCTGATTTGGTTCATAACTAATCAGAGATGTTAGTAAGAATGTTTCTTAAATATATTACTAACATTTAACTGATTAATACTCCTACTTTACTTGATCTGCGGGTATACCTGTGACACATACAGCAGTAATGGAAAGTGCTGACTTAGCTCTTTACTAATGTAAGGACTTCTTAAATTATTGATTAAAGGCTCAGGTCACTTCTCACAATAAAGTTAATAGAAAACTTATGTGAGTGATGGAAAATATTAATCTTCCAAAACTGTAGGGAGAAAGCAGGGCTATAAAGTTATTCCTCTTCCCTGATGTTATTCAAGCTCAAAATCTGAAATAAAGCTGATGCTCTTTTTTGTGCATACTCTGAAAGATGTGTAAGAACACTCCCTACTATCTGTGAGTTATATCCTTTTCAAAATGTTCCAGTGATGCTAGTAGCTTGGCAATACCTCTAGCTATTACACCAAGAATTATATTCCTAATCAATAAAAGATAGTTATTGATAGAGATTCTTACTGGGGAGAGAGCAGAAAGACTCACAAAAGATAGGTTGTGGTTAGAGCTGATTATTAAGGTATTAGGGGGAAAAAATACTAAAAACAGCTTAGGTTGGGTTTTTCTATTGAACTACATTCCTAAATCCCACTCGAATGGAGTGGAAGTTTGGTATATAACTTGCTTATGCTCATTTGAAAATTGTATTGTTGTTGGTCTAAGTAGAAGTAAAACAACAATCTTAGCTTCCAAAAATCTAGAAGCCCTATGGCATTAACATAGAAATAGCCAAGAAGAAGTATAGGAATACAACAAATCAAAATTAGTATTTATGGTACTGTAAGCTCAAAAGAGTTCTTTCCAATAGCTGTATTGATTTTTCCATTTTTCCTTAAGGGTGTTGTCAAATTTTTGGAGCCATCACTATAGTAGTTAAAAAACTACCAGCCCAGATTTTATGTGAAAAGGTTTTTCACTGTATTATGCTCAAATCTTTTTATTATTTGCTTGCCAATGCTTCTGGTAACATTTCTTTACCTTTTTAGGATATATGAAAATTCTTGTCAACTTTTTGGTCCATCTGTTTAATATGGAGAATAATTTTGCCCGTTAAGTTCAAATTTACTTAGGAATATATCTGTTGACAAAAAAAAAAAAAACAAAACCAAGACCAACCAACTCCTTTTTTATTTTTCAGATTTTTTTTTAGTTGCTATTTTACTTCAAAGGGGCTGCAAGCCAGAATAACTCTTATTGCTAGCCTAGTATTTTTTTCCTGTTTACACGCTAGCAGCCCAACTAGCTGTCACTTCAGTTTAACAACAAAGACACCTGAACAAAACGTATTTTAACTAAGCCGTGCTTCCCTCTTTCCTCCAGCTGCTGTTGAGTCCCACAGCACATTCTTTCACTCAAGTCTTCTGCCTCACAAGTCAGACTTTAATTGGCAAGTTGGAGATTCAGACACAGAATGGAAGAAATTAGTTGCCAAGACAATATCCACTTTTTTTTCTGTTTCATACTGCAGAGCAGAGTGATCCTAATGTATTTAGCATAGTCTTAACCATAAGAAAACCTTAAAGAAATTAAAATAAATCATTTGTGGAAGATGAAATGGATGACAAAGCAAAGTATGCTTTCCTTAACTATTGACTTGTGTAGCTTTAATAAGAGACTTTATTGATAAGCATTATCATAAAGAGTGGAAGGCACTGAGGCTTTGTTAAGAGGGACCAACAAAGTCTCCCAGTCATCGTGGGCGGGAGGAGAAATCTGTATTGAAGAAAGTGTCAAAATGCCACAAACTCCTCCCAAAAGCTGACAGAGGACCAACATAAATTACCTATACCAGATAAAACATGATAAGACATTATGGCCTGACCTGGTCTTCATGATCCAGACATGGAAGGAGGCCCTTGTGATGTAGTTCATAGAGTAGACCCATTGAATTTACTGCCTCTCCTTGTAGCAGCTGCAGCTCTTTCCACTGGCAGCAAAGCTCCAGCAGAGACCAGTGAGGAAATCGCTGTGCTCATCTCCTGGCAGCTTAGCAGCTGTAATGAATGGGCTCCCTGGAAAGTAAGGTTGCTTTAAGACTTTTTTGCTGTCAGTGAGATTACTCTTCAGAGATATGCTAATTAAGCATTGGAAACATGCATGAAGATTAACCTCTAACCCCCACACGATTGCTTTAATCCTAAATTGTCTGAAAGAAGCCAAGAAGGGGAAATAGAGGACTGCCCTCCTTTTCATCTACCATGGAAAACGTGGGCTTGGGTCCATACTGAATACACAGAGCCAGTTCTCTCTAGATCCACCACTTTCCAAAACTCTTGTCATATAAAGCAGAGTCTTCATAAAAAAGGATGCAGAATCAGAACGTCCAGCTGAAGCAATTCTTGAATGAAGCTTGTGAGAAGCAACAACCTCTGAGTATGCACCTTGCAATGCCTAAAACAGTACTGGGGAGCAACCACGAACAGAAACACATGGAAGAGTGACTGTTGTTCATGATAGACATGTCCTGGCTTCCTGGTGCCCTTGCAGTCCCAGCTACCCATGAAGTCCACAACTTAGTGCCATAGGGGCTTGAAGAATGGGGAACTAGAAAAGACAGACTTTACTTTCACAATGCTTTACTTTCATAATGGTCTTCCTCCAGGTCTTAGAATAAGAAAAAAGCAGTGTATGATCTATAGACAAAGGAGGCACAATAGGAATTTATTAGACCATATTGTTCCTCCAACCATATCCAGCTATTCAGCTAATTTTTTTTGCTGATCTGACACTGACAGAAGATTACATATACCATGTTGTCTCATCAGGAAGTTTTAGTAATTACCTGAAACAGTCTTTGGAAATATCTAAAGATCAGGGATTAGTTAAGTGACTTCATGGAAAAGTGCAACCAGTCAAAATATCAGTCCAAGTGAAACATCATTAATGACTTAAGTCATTTTGGGCTATTGAGTCTTGAATTTGGCCTTGAAAATCCTGTGTAGGAATTCTTGAGATTCAAATAAAAGCTTAAACTGGAGAACTAAGAGGAGGCAGTAAGCTAATCAAATTTATGAATAATTTAAAGGTTGGGAAATTAAACATTAAGTATATTTCAGGAAAGGAATAATAAGAGCTTGATAAATTGAAAAAATAGACTGGTATCAATTATGTAGTTGAATAAAGATATATACGGGCACTTAAATAGAAACAAATAATGAGATGTGAAGAAACAGTAGAAAACAGAGGATAACTATCTCAACTTCAATATCTTGGATAACAGATTATACTTCAAAACAGGTAACAAGAAAGCAAATGCAGACTTGAATGCCATTATTAGAAGCATTATGTAGAAAATGAGCAATTAGTATACTTACCTTTATTTTACACTGTTAAGGGCCCGGCTTCAACATTTTCGTTACACTTCAAAAAGAGGATGAACAAAGTAGAGAGTTCACAACCTTGAATGACAGAGAGTGATTAAAAGTTAGGAAAGTGAAGCTGATGATAAAAGAGCATGCTTAGACTCAAGAAAAGACTCAAACTAGGGGAAGACAAAATTGTCAGGAAATAACAATAAGGATGTTATAAAAAGACAGGCATCAATTATTCTGACTTCACAGTGAGGACAAGAATGAAATAGAATGTGCTTAACTTATACTGTAACACAAATATTCTCTTGAAACATTAGGAAAAAAAATTGTCAAATGCCAAAAAGTTACCATGGTGATAGATATTATGATAAAAAGGTCATATATCTATCCAGAGTCTTAGAAAGAAAACTAAATATCAAGCAAATGCTATCTGAACATTGTCACATGAGATTGCTATTAACATGTTCATTACTATAAGATTCTAAATGGAAGAGGAAAGTATGTCTTGAGGGTCCTTGTTAAAAGGAAGAGTAATTAATCATTTAATAAGTTAACTTTTTAAGTAAAGCATTAGAACAGAGACACATACTCTCCCAGTAAATAGTTATGATTCATTCAGAAACTATTTTAGAATTAGTCTGGATAAACATTATACAGATTTTGATTTAATCAATCATATATAGCTCTTATACAGTTATCTGTTCTAGTTATCTTGAAGACTTGTCAAGGCAACTCTTATGAAGTTCATGAACCTGGTACAGAAGATCTAACTAAACAATTCTACAATATAAGACAAGTCTGAATTCAAGTGTAAATTGCAAATATTTTTCAGTTGTCCTGAAAAAATAAATATAATAAACTGTATTTATTTTAAGGGTGACCACCTAATTATTGGTAACTGCACGTATAATTTCTGTAGGAAATGTATTTATTATTTTGACATAAACTATGACAGCTTTGCTCCTAATGCACTCTGATGGAACAGGTTGAACACAAGCAGTCCACAGATCCCTGACCATAATTAACAAATAAACCTACACAAATTCTTGATAATTTAATACTGATTCTTTTAAACATCAGTTATATCTAGTATCTTAGCTTAAAGGAATTTTGTTGAACATACACAAATAATTTAATTTCCATTCTGAATTCCACCCATTTAGTGCTATAGGTATTCCATCCTAATTCAGAAAACATATTAAACACATTTTTGTCAATTACATGCCTATAGGTGAAGATACTTCTGCACAGATGCTTATTAGCACTGCTGTGCTGCAACTTTGAATGTTGACCTGTCTGTAGTTTCACCAATGGCATCAAAATCATATTATGGCTGTCAGAGTAACTGGATTGTTCTTGCTTGCTTGTTTCATCTGATCCAGGAATGCTGGAACGTACAGTACTCTCTTGTACACATCCATAATGACAATAGCAATCTGTTTGGTCTATCATGATTTTGCAGTGATCTTATCTTTCAGATAAGAGCTTTTCTTTATTTTTTTTTTTTAATATTTAAGTATTCTTTTTTTCAATTAGTAACAGGTTGTACAAAACCATATTGACTGCTTTTGACTAAAACAAATAGCAGTGTTCATATTTTCTGGCATTAGATAACTCTGTTTTCATAGCAGCTTCCTTTTTTTTTCCCACAAAACTATGAAACCGGGAGTATTTTAAGTTTAAATTCTATGTAGTGTTTGAAATCAGGTATACAATTCCTGAGTGCATTTGTACAGTAAAAAATGCATGAGGCAGTAGGTGGACCAGAGGGTCTATGAAAGTAGGTGAACCTATGAATGCTTTGATCTGACAACTTTGTCATATATGTATCCCAGTAATAAGGGAATGTTCTCTAAATTGAACCAGACTAGTAATTTCAATCTAAGCAATACTCAACCGTGCCTTCTAGTTTTAAATTAAAGCATTTGTTAATTAAATTAACAAATTCTCAGAATTTCACATTAATTCCATCCTGAAGTGGAGTTTAGAAGGCCTAAACACAACAGTTTAATTATGAAAATATGTATGTCGGGAAAAAAAATCATATCCATAAAATCAGTATCAGTAAAAATCACTGCAAGCAGAAATTCCTTATTGAAGGGCCATCTTTCAGCCATAATTGCCTACAAATATTTTTTTACTGTAAGATTAAAAAAGAAGAATTTAATGAATAATTTTAACAGTAAGTAATTTATGATTAAACAGATGCATTGTGTAGCTTTTCAACCACAATTGCACACAAAGCTATAAACCCAAAAAAACTTGTTGACCAGTTTATGCATAGGTTCTGTAATAAGGAATGACTAGTTACGTGCAGTAAAGTTTTATATTTTCAATACCTACAAAATTGTCCATACATTGTACCAAGCTTAGAAATTTATCAGGCAAGAAAGCAGAATAAAGAAAATAAGGACATATGTCACACATGTAAGCTATCTCATATTGGACATTATCCTACCAAGTACATATTCTAAAAATAAAGGCATCCCAGCAATACACGAATCATTCTCTCAGCACTTTTTCCTAGTCTTAAATCTTTACTCAGTGGAGGTGAAAACACTCCCAATTTTTTTTGTGCAGATTCATAAAGAATGAGGATTAAGAAAGTGTCAGTTAAGAAGGTTATGCAGTACTTTGTGAGATGCTGTGAAATCAGAAAGGACCATCTACCATCCTTTGCATAGCTACAAAATGGGCTTGGCCACATTCACCTAGAAGACTGTTCAAAGTCCAATTATAGCCCTAGCTAGTATTTAATTTTGTCTCAAAAATATGACTTCCACATAGTAGTATGTCTCTTCACTGTTTTTTTCACCACTGTGTTTCCTAAAAGTTTCATTGAAATTCTGGTTTAGATAATAATAATCATCATCATCAGCAGCAGCAACAATAAGAACAAAACTATAGGGAAATATTCCAAAGCCATAGAATGTCACCATAGAGATTAAAGTTCAGTTTACCTGTCACTATCTCTGTAACGTTAGGAGACATGAGTAACTGTTTATTATTAAAGAGAATATTGACATCATATACTCTATTGAGACCGAGGAGATTTTTATAGCTAATCAGAAATTGTTATTTTTATGAACATTTAACAATTTTCTACTAGTTTTGTTGTAAACTACTGCATGGTGAATAGCAGATAAAATTAATCCAGTCCTTTGAGTTTCACATAGAAGTCCTATACAACAAATATTTGCCAGCAAAAATCAAGGGACATAATAATTTACAAACAATTCAATTCAGTTGGAGAACTTTGAAGGTTGAAACATGAGAATGAAAGAGAGATGAGAACAGATGAGAATACAGGACATACTATTCTATGTCTGTTGCTTTTATATTTACTGCAACACTTATGGCTGGATTAATGTAGCATCATTTAATTTTTCAGCTAAGTCAATCGCTTTGTTCAAAGTTAAACCCATTTTCCACCCAAATACGAAATGATCATAGAATCATAGAATCATAGAA
>NW_010305005.1:700-1590 GCF_000700745.2 Antrostomus carolinensis | reverse complement strand
GGTTATCTATATTTTAGATATAAACATATATTTATATATAATTTTTCATCTAATTCAGGAAAATGCAGTGTTAGGTTTTTCCCCACTTTTTCCCGTGGGGAAAATACAGGGAAAAACCAACCAATTTATTGCCCCAGCAGCAAAGCAAAGGTGCAATAAATTAAAAAATCTGATAATTTTTTATTTCTTTTATTTTTCAAAGTGCCTATTATCGTCTAGACACAGAGGAATTTTAATTTCCTTTCCCAAAATTACCTGAAGCTCTTCCAACTCACCGAGCCCATAGATGAGTCATTTTTACAGCGCAAGACGCAGCCAAAAAATAATAATTAAAAAAAAAAAACAAATTTTTTGCTCTTTTTTTAAATTTACTCTTGCCTAAATCACTCATTTTTAACCCCAATGCTGCCCCCGATCCCCAGGAATTGCCAATCTTTTTATGGGCAAATTTCCACTTCAAATTAATAATTTCATTAAAAAAAAAAAAATCTGCATTTTTTGCTGCCGGGTGCCACATAGGCGACGCACCCCTCTATCAGCACTCTATTTGATTAAAAAAAAACCAAATCAGGGAAAATTTTAATTAATTTGGGTTCAAATGTATCAGCAACCCCCTCAAATTAATTAAATATAATAATATTAATAAATGTTAATAATCCTAATTAAAATATAATATATATTACTATTACATCATTACTTATACATTATAAAATTCTAAATAATTACATAGCACTTCTATTATAGACTATTTTAGACTTAATATATAAATTCCCCAAATCCAGTGATTTTGACTGAAAATCTCAGCGGGAAATTGACACAAAAGGGGATGTTTCTGGTGTTTATTGATATAGAAATTAAATATTTCTAATATGTAAGTCTTTATTTGTCTA
>NW_010305005.1:0-606 GCF_000700745.2 Antrostomus carolinensis | reverse complement strand
ATTACATATTTTTATATATACAATTCTTCATTTGTCTAACGTATGGCTACATTTCTATTTATAGACAAATAAAATCTATTTGAATATATAATTATTTGTCTAATGGACTGCTGTATTTGTTTGTTTCTATAGAAATAAGGTATTTTTATATTTTTTTATTTATTTATCCTTTATATATTTATTTATCTATTAAAGATTCCTTTCTGTGTTTAGTTATAGATAAAGAAATTATCTATATTTTATTTGTTTGTCTAATGCACATCTGTTAGTAAAGAATTAAAATATTATACTATTGTTTTTTCTATTATAAATGATAATAATAAATTGTGAGATAGTAATTATAAATAATGACATAATAATAAATAAAAATATAATAAATACTGTGGTATTTATTTGTGTTGATATACTAAAAATATTTTTATTTATATGATTTATTTAATTTTCCCAAATCAGTCTAGATTTATTGCTGTGTATTTATAGAGAAACAATATTTTTATCAATATTATATAGTTATTTTTCTAATACACGTCTGGATTTCTTTCTGTGTTTATATCGAAAAAATACGTTTATATAGATATATATTTATTTTATATATATAAAATGCTT
>NW_010305004.1:0-228 GCF_000700745.2 Antrostomus carolinensis | reverse complement strand
GTGGGGCAGGGGACAACAGGATGGGACAGGGGATGGCAGGATGGGGCAGGGGACATTGAGATGGGTCAGGGGACGGATGGAAGGATGAGGCAGGGGACAGCAGGATGGGACAAGGGACATTGGGATGGAGCAGGGGATATCAGGATGGGGCAAGAGACAATGGAGCAGGGGACAACAGGATGGTCAGGGGACATTGGGATGGGGCAGGGGACATCAGTGGGATGGGAC
>NW_010305003.1:6816-7121 GCF_000700745.2 Antrostomus carolinensis | reverse complement strand
TCCACACAGCTCTGGAGAGCCACTATCCTGACGCTCTTTCAGCAGCTCCAACAGGTCAAGACAGATTTGGGTGATGTCCAAGTTGTCCATCAGGGTTCCAATGAGCTCCTCCATGTTGGGCATAGAGGGCTGGTTCCTGAGGAGCTCTGAGCATCCCCTGAGGATGGGGAACGATGGCTGCGAGCTCTCACTGTCCCCTGGCAGTGATGTGTTGTATCTCTCCAGGGGATATTTCAGGGAGCTGCTGTTTTATAGAATCCCAGAGTGGTTTGGGTTGGAGATGTTCAAACCCACCTGGACAATTT
>NW_010305003.1:4338-6773 GCF_000700745.2 Antrostomus carolinensis | reverse complement strand
GGATGATCTCCTGAGGTCCCTTCCAACCCACCAGTCTGGAATTCTGTGAAGTTAAACCCTCTTGCTTTCCAGCCAACCTCAGATGGTTCTGGGTGGCTGGGGGCAGTTGGACTTAACTCCTGAGTGATGGCCAATTAGATATTTCATCATGACCAAGTTCTCTGTATTCCCAGGAACAGAACTAAGACTCAAAACGGAGTCAAGTGCCAAGTCACTTTATTTGGCCCACAACGAGTAAAGGGAGAGAAAGAGGGAGAAGAGTGGAAAAGAGAGGGGGTGCCATAGCTGCCACCACTGAGTTGTGGTGTCCCTCAAATGTTCTAGAGCGTCTGAGCCCCCCACACACGGACCCTGGGCCTGGGTGCGTGCGCAGAGGACGTGGGTGATGTTCTCCCAGAGGACAGAATATGTCCATATTCCCCATGGGTGGGATTCTGTGTCCACGGTGATGGGGTTTTCTGTGGTTAGACAGTTCTGCCCACAATGTTGAGATGAACTACAAGTCCCTTACAGTGACCCAGAGGGACCTTCCCTCCCAGGTCCCTCCAAACCCTGACACGGGGGCTCTCAGGGGTGGCTGCTCCATGATGACTTCACAATCTCCTGCACCAGCTCAGCCCTAGGGTGCTGTGGCAGCCGTTGTGGGGTGACATGATGTCACCATTGCATCACAAACGTGAAGTGGGTCTCGGGGAGGCTCGGGTGTCACTGGGAGCTGGGAAGAAGCGTGAGAAACACATCGGAGATGGAAGGAAAAGCCAACAAGGAGGTAGGAACGGGGTGCTTTGGTGTCACCCCAACCTCTCCTCCCCTCAGGGATCTCACTGTGTTTCCTGATCTCCCCATTTGACCCCTTTGCATGTCCCCTCCTCATGCAGAGCCTCTGGAGGAGATGCTGGAGATCCATGGGCAGGATGGAGCTGTGGAAGCTGACGTTGCTGTTCCTCATCCCCTGCCTGATCCTTTGGGGCCTTTTAACGCTCGTGCTGCCCTACACTGTCAGCTATTTCATCGTGCTGATTCTGGCCCTCCTGATGGAATGCTGGGCCCATATCAAGACCAAGGTAGGGGTTGGATTTGACATCACCCCAAACATTCCCTGGGCAGGGCTGAGCTCGGGGCAGAGCCCATCCGTGGGGTGCTCGGGAAGGGCCCCATTTTGGGAGGGAGCTGTGAACAGTGGCCGTTGCCCCCCCAGCTGGATCCCCGCTCTGCAGCCACTGAACCAGCTCTGCTGGGGCACCAGGGACACTCTTGTCCTTGTCACTCCAGTTACACTCCCCAGGGTCCCTGTTTGCTGGGCAGGGGCACTCCTGGCCAAGGGGACACACCCAGCACTGACCCAGGGCTTGCTTTTTGGGGACAGGGGATGTCTGTGAGGAAGAGATGCAGGAGAAGCAGGAGGAAGGACTGGGCAGGTGAGCAGCCCCATCCCAGAGCTGTGCCAGGCTCCACAGCAGCTCCTGGCTGAGAGATGCCATTGCCCTGGAGCCCCCACCACGGTGGCCTTTGCTCATGGTCCCTCTGCTTCCTCCCCCAGGAGCTGTCAACCTCAGGAAAGGTTTGGAGGGCTCTACTGAATGTGAGCTGGAGAGGTAAGCAGAGCCCTTCCCTGCAGGGGGGCAGCCCCCTCTGGGACCCCCTGGCTGAGGAACCACACCTGGGGCTCCCTCTGCCCTGGGCCCTTTGCTCCTCAGGCCGGAAGGTGCCCGACCCCTTGTGATTTCCCTCCTGCTGCTGGGCTGGGCTCTGTCCCATGTCCCCCAGACCCCACCTCACTCACAGCATCTCAGAGCTGGTGAGGCTGTCTCCAGGGAGTTGGGAGATCACCCAGTTGGGCAGGAGGATCCTCTCTAGAGGATGCTGGGTCTAGGCTGTCCCACACTTTGCTCCTCAGGCCGGAAGGTGCCCGACCCCTTGTGATTTCCCTCCTGCTGCTGGGCTGGGCTCTGTCCCATGTCCCCCAGACCCCACCTCACTCACAGCATCTCAGAGCTGGTGAGGCTGTCTCCAGGGAGTTGGGAGATCACCCAGTTGGGCAGGAGGATCCTCTCTAGAGGATGCTGGGTCTAGGCTGTCCCACAGCAGACCCCACAGTTCCCACTGGTGTTTCCCCCAACAGCTGGGAGGAAATCAGAAAAAAGGCACGAGAGTGGTGGAACAAAATCTGTGATGGTGAAGGAGCCTGTTCAGAGGAGCTGTCAGAGGAGACAGGAGCCACGGCTCAAGCTGAAAATTTGAGTGCTGCCAGCATCTCAGAGCTCCCCAAGAACCAGCCCTCCATGCCCAACATGGAGGAGCTCATCAGAATCCTGATGGACAACCTGGACATCACCCAAATCTGTCTCGACCTGTTGGAGCTGCTGAAAGAGCATCAGGATAGTGGCTCTCCAGAGCTGTGTGGAGCTGTCAGGAAGGAATATCTCATCTGCCTG
>NW_010305003.1:3704-4099 GCF_000700745.2 Antrostomus carolinensis | reverse complement strand
GGGAGCCGTGGGTACAGCGAGAGCGGCCAGCCAGTGTCCCCTGTCCCCAGCGCCCAGGGAACACCAAAGGGATGGACAAGACTGGCCATGGAGGCTCCTTACACAAGGCAGAGCAGGACACAGTGCAGAGCCACCAGCACCACAGACCTGCAGCCAGCTGGGCAGGGGATGTCTCTCCCCACTGAGGTCCCCACATGGCCTCTGCCCCCATGGGCACAGCCCCCCTCCCCTGCGGCCCTGGACCAGCTGCAGAGAGCTGGGATGGAGCCTCTGCCCCAGGTGGAGTTCAAGGGCCTGGGACAGGGGATCAGCCTGCAGCACATCTGTCAGTTCTGGAGCAAACTGAAGGTCAAAGTGTGGAGGATGGTCTGGGATGAGCAGGACCAGATGTGGAC
>NW_010305003.1:771-3646 GCF_000700745.2 Antrostomus carolinensis | reverse complement strand
GAGGCTGACACGCTCTTCGACTCCATGGTGGCAGAGGCATGAGGAGCACGGGCAAGTGGATCTCAGAAAGTCCATGAGCTGCTGGACTGTGTCATACCCGTGACAAAGACAGCCCGGGGCCACATTGTCCCACCGATGTCCATCCTTCCCGTGCCACCAGCACCACCAGTGGCTGCAGGACCTTGCTGTCTGCTGGCCCCCACCCTGCCCGGAGGGGAAGGCACAGCCCAGCCTGCTTTGCTCCCTGTGCAGTCGTGGCACCAAGGACAAGAGGAGCCCTCAAGTGCCTCATGCTCTGCTGGGATGGACCAAAGATCTGCCTGTCTTCTCTGGAGCCCTCCAGCACAGAGAACCCCAAAGAGCAGCCATGAGCTCTCTCCCCAGGAAGGCTTGGTTCTGCCTGGCTCTTGTCCAGGGAAAATAAGTGCCAGGACACCTCTGAAAAAACCCCAGGAGACTTCTGAAAGTGGCTTCCTGGGGTCCAGGTTGGAGATGAAGCACCTGGTGCAGACCTGGAGAGGCAGGACTATGCCAGGGTGAGGGACTTTCTCCCCCATCCATGGGATGATGGTGATAGGTGAGTCTGAGATGACCATGTCTGGGGACATCAGGACAACCCCTTCTTCTCCATCTGGAGCTAATGGTGATCACTGCTGCAGGGTTGGAAAGGTGGTGGCCATGAGGTGCAGAGGATTTGATCTCTGGCTTCAATGTGCTTGGGCATCAGCCCATCTCCGGTGTGTGGGAAGTGGTGGCATTGCCTGTGCTGTTGCCATGGGGTTGCCATGGTATTTGTATCTGTGGTTACCATGGAGACGGGAGGAAGCTGGGAGTAGGGTGGGGGGATGCTGCTAGGGCTGCCAGGATGGAGTTCCTCAGGTCCTCCTTCTTGTCCTTCTTGAAGATAAGAGTGATGGTACCTTTCCAGGGAGTCTGTGACAAGTGGCTCTGCTGGCTGCATGTCCTCTCTCCTCCCTGGGTGGGTGGGACAGGAGCCAGGCAGAACCAAAAGGCATCCTCCAAAGGAAGGTGTTGGGGAAGGGCTTTGGTGTTGCTCCAAGACCCTGACAAGATCTCAACTCTGCTGGGCTGAGTGAACCCATCGTGGCTGGACCAAGACACCAGGAGAGGGATGGCTGGGCTGGGCAAGGAGAACAGCCCAGACTTTGTGGGCATGGGCTGAGTTGGGGTCAAGGAGCGGGGATGTGTCAGTAGATAATTTGTGGAGGACACCATTGGCTTCTAGGATAGCCCAACTGGCTCTCACCACTGCCTGCTTGGCCCCTTTGGAGGTGTCATGGGTGGAAGAACTCCAGGACTCAGTGAGCTGAGCAGTCTCCTCACCAGGGACCATCAGATGGCAGAAGAAGAGCAGATCCAGCCCTATATTGGGTCCTTTCCTGCTAATCCTCGGGGCCTGACCTCCCACCTCTTTCCAACCTTGACCCTGAAGCTCCCAAGGCCTCATGAGAGATGGAATACATGGGTGGTGATGATCTTTTTAGGGTGCACCACATCACTAGCACTTGTCTTGGCTCTTACAGACAACCTCTCCAAAAACACCTGAGCATCACGAATCTCACTCCAGCATCCCACCCATGATCTGGGACCCTGCTGGTGTCTCCTCATCACCCACCCTTACTCCTGCTTCTTTTTTTTCCAGGACTATGGGGTCTGAGCCACTTGGGAAAAGGATTTTTCATCCTTTCAAAGTGAAAACAAGATTGATTATCCAAGTAAATAATCCAAGAAATGTTTCACTGGGACTTACTTTAGGTCATGAGGGTCAGGGGGAGCCCCACATTCTTTTTGGGGGAGCTATGAGGGACCAGAAGGTGTTTCTCCAGCTCAGGTTAGGTGACCTCAAGATGGCAGCAATAACATGCAACATCTTTCTACCCGCTTCGAGTGAGCTGGGACCGTTCCATCCAACCCTCCTGGCTCAAAGGACACCCCCAGCTGCCTCTCCTACCATCCTCTCCCCGCTTCTTCCACACGATTCCAGCACGACACAACTTCTTCTTTTCCTCCTCGCTATTTCCAAACATCTTCTTGAGTAGCTTTGGAACTGTGACCAGTGTCCTCCACCATCATCTCAACCTTCCAGCCCTGACCCTGCTCCTTGGCAAAAAAGTAAGTTGGTACCTTTCTCCTTCAAGCAAAACCCCACGCTGGGATGGTGGAAACCATTTCCAAAGCATCTCTCCTTAGTGATGGGAGAGGTGCTATTAATAAACCCCGTCAGATTTGATCGCTTCTCTCTGTGCCAATGAAGAGGGTGGTTTAGGGAAGAGGGGGGGGGAAGAGATGAGGAGGTGGTGGTGATGGTGATGGTGGTGAGGGGGGGAAACCTGTTTCTCTTGAGCGTTTCGTAGCTACCAGCTCACCCTGGTTGCAGGAGCATGGGATGGCTCAGCAGGTTGTTCAACCAGCTTTCCTGTAAGTCATGGGGATGAATCTGTTGGGGGGGGTCAGGGTAGGGGGCTCTTGGCTTAATTTTTGTCAGGGATTAGCAGAAGAGGGGGGAAACAAGATGATTTCTCTGCTCCTTGGGGCCAGGGCATGGAGAGTCTCTCCCAAACTTGTCTGGAACCCAGACACCTCGTTGGGAATGCGTGTGGGTGAAGATGGGATGGGGGGTGAAGGGATGGAGAGGGAAAAGGGGTGCACAGAGCTAGTGCACCACCCACGGAGACGTGGCAGCGAGCAGAGGGGTCCCTGAAGCTGGTGGTCTCTCCCTTTCTCCAGCTTTTCTTGTTGCCCACCACGCTGGGAGATGCTGGTCCACCTGGGGTATGTGGAGGTAGCTCCATCCCTTTGATGGTATTTAGGTATTTAAAGAGCTTGAGTGGCTCTGGGTGGCAGAGTGGGTGCA
>NW_010305003.1:0-758 GCF_000700745.2 Antrostomus carolinensis | reverse complement strand
CTCCATGTGTGGGAGAGCTGCCACGGGAGCTCCAGGCACTGGAAGATGGTGGCAGGGCTGGGAAGAAGGTGGTGATGGTTGACCCATGTCCATCCAAAACTCTCTTGACCCCTGGGAGGGTTTTCCTCATGGCCAGAAGCATTTTTTTTTGGTCTCTGTGCTTCTTTCATCCCATCTCTCGTGGTGCAAGGAGGTCCTGCTGCCCTTGGTCTCTGTGCTTCTTCCATCCCATCTCTTGTGGTGCAAGGAGGTCCTGCTGCCCTTGGTCTCTGTGCTTCTTCCATCCCATCTCTTGTGGTGCAAGGAGGTCCTGCTGCCCCTTGGTGCCTGGCTGTTGGACTATGCTACAGGGATGCTCCAACTGTCTTCTCCTGACTGTCCAGGTTGTACCTGGTGTAACACCAGTTGCTCCCAGGCATCCCACCATGATGGGGGGGTTTGTTGGGGGGGAACAGGGGAGGAGAGGGAGCTGAGCAGAGGAAGGAAGAGATGGGAAGGAGAGGGGGTGAGACCTGTCTCTGAACACCTCTCCAAGGGGATGTCCACGCAAGGAGGGACCCCACTGTGCCCATGATGGGGTGCAATCAGTGATGGGGTGACCTGCTGAGCAGCAGGTCAGGGGATCAGCTCCCTGTCACCCTACAAGCTCCTTCTTGGGGTTTAGGGAACTGCCCAACCAGTTTTACCCCACCTTCCCCATTCCCCCCCCTGCCACCTACACCACCCCCCAATATCACTGCAGACTGTGGGGCAGGGGG
>NW_010305002.1:7353-34484 GCF_000700745.2 Antrostomus carolinensis | reverse complement strand
TTATTTTATTTTATTTTATTTTATTTTCCCCCACAGGAACACTGAGTTAGACTAAGAAAGCAGAGATCACCTACAGGCTCTTTTTCCTAGGAAATTTGTCTTTCTCCTTGTCTTCTACGGACAGACAATGTATTTTTTTCAATTGACTAAGAAACCAGAAGGATTCTATTGTTTGTCACAGAGGTTGTCTGTTGAAAGAAAGAAGCTCAAGCAAATCTGTTTTTCTTTTTTAGTGTTTCAAAAGAACGTGTTACAAGACCATCTGTCAGTTGAATTGACTACCTAGTCGGCATCTATTTTCAAAACTAGTTGTTTGGCAATAGATATCACAAATGCTCTCCTTGATAATGTTACAAGTCAAAACCAAAGGTAAAGGCAGGAGATAGTTCTGCTAAAAACCATAACCAAATACAAAAGGAAAAAAAAAAACAAAAGAAACTCTGAACAACTGTTATGAACTAAATGAGCAGCATTCAAAAGACATCATCCATCATCTCATCAACCTAAATGGGAGCTTTCCATAGTGATGGACTCTAAGGCAAGGTGTGCTACACTATGATGTGTGTTGCTCTCCTGGTGTCAACTAAAGATAGTACAGCTCACATTCAGCGTGTAGAAAGTAATTTGACAAAATGAACAGTTTCACCTAAAATGACATGTGACTTAGTAGCAATTTCTAATATAGCATCTGGGGCAGAGAAAAAAAAAAAACAACTAAACAACAAAACAAAAAACCAACAAAATTCTGTATGAATGAGGTCAGTGACTGTAGAAATCAGTTCTCACACTTCATTCCTAAGTTGAGCAATACTTTGAAAAAAGCTACTGTATTTTCAACAGATCATTCTGAAGAATGTCTTAAAACTACTCTCCCATTCTAATGGTTAAAACTAAACTCTGAAAATCCAGTGATAGATAATGTCTTTTACTGAAAGTATATGATGATATTAGCCAGAATATAATACAAGGAGATATACTCCATATGCTATATATTTCACTAATATTGTATCATTTATCTCTTTATTTCCTAAAACATTATGTTACCATTTGAATTGCAGATGTATTCACCTTCAGTTAAGTCACAAATACAATGTTCTTTGTCTGCTTTTTCTGCTTGATCTATTTTCTTGATTTTAAATAACATATTTTGCATTGCTTACCTTGGTGTCTTTCTAGGTATTTTCATCATAAATTCATTATTTTGCAATCTTCAGACAAGCAGCACAAATATGCAGTGGCAGCTACACATGCAATGTTGATGTTTTCTGTTTCTTACCTAAACTGTTTGCTGGGGAGGATACAAAACAGAATTACTCCATACACTTGAACAGATTGGTAAAAAAAAAAAAACAACAAAAAAATCAAACAAAACCACCTCCAAAAAGTACATCCTGGACATTTAGGGCCAAAATGAAATTCTGTGAGGATTTCTTCATCCAAACATAGTTCAAAAAATGGGTATGTTCTGTCTCCCTTCCATGCTTCTAAGGATTATCCTCTCTTTGCCCGTTTTATTTATCAGTTCATCAGTGTTCCTGCCCTACAGCTCTGAAAGGTTCCAGTGCTAGAGCAGCACAGACTTCTGATAGTCAAGAAAGAGGATTCAACTCTGTCTCTATGGGTCAGAACATTTCTTAACTATACATTACAGTCTGTAGCCTCATGATATCACATCTAACACTAGAATTAGAATGACCATAGCAGGGGAAAAAAATGATCAAATTAAGTTGATCAATATTCAGTTTTTGAGATATGTAATGAATCTAGCAAATATTTCCCATAGTATCAGAGAAAATGATAGGTAACTGGCTACATCTACATTGAGATATACAAAATCATTACCTCAGATGTTACTGTTCAATCTTCCTTTGCAGCTTTACACTTAGAGATCCCAGAGCGTGGTGTCAATTAGATTAGAATAGCTCTGCTATGTACTGTTCAGCATGACATATGTTGTGGGCTTTATTCTTCTGTCCATGTGTTCTTGAAATTTCTATATATTCAGTTGTTCTCCCAACCAGAGAAAATCTTCAGGATTAATAGTTTCTGTTACTCTAGAGAGCTTTCCTAATCTTTAAACTCTTTACACAAGGAGGTCTTGAAAGGTGATGGGGTATATAAAAACCATTTAGGCCATGAATCTTACACAATGTGACCTTCTATTGCAATGTAAAAAATTGCAGTAAAGGGAAAATTTCTATTGTCCAGCCACATTGCAAAGAATTTAGTTTCAGTCTTTACAGCCTGAAGTTAATTTGCCTAAAAATATGCATGTTCAACAGTTAGTCTAAATTGGCACCACAGGCTCTTGGGAGCACAAATAAGATTTTCAAAAAGGTTAAACTATCACATTTTACAATATCTGATTTAGAATAAGTCCCAACTGAAACACACTGAATTCCTATAATTTCTAGTCAGTACTATAGGATATAATGACCTTGGTTTACAGCATTCTACTGTGCCTATAGGAAACTGAAAATGGAAATATATCTCCTTGTTACTATTACCTAAATGATGACTACCTTAAACAGCTTCTTACTTCCTTAGAAGAGAAGGCTCCAGGGTGACCTTAGTGTGGCCTTAAAGGGGTCCTATAAGAAAGATGGGGACAAACTTTCTGGCAAGGGCTGTAGTGATAGGACAAGGGGTAATGGTTTTTAGCTAGAAGAGGGTAGATTTAGACTAGATATAAGGAAGAAATTTTTACAATGAGGGTGGTGATACACTGGCACAGGTTGCCCAGAGAGGTGGTAGATGCCTCATCCCTGGAAATATTCAAGGTCAGGCTGGATGGAGCTCTGAGCAACCTGATCTAGTTGAAGATGTCCCTGCTCACTGCAGGGGAGGTGGACTAAATGACCTTTAAATGTCCCTTCCAACCCAAACCATTCTATAATTCTATGATTAAGATATTTTCATTGTGCAATGCACACCTTTCAGTCTCTAATTTTGGATTTCTTCTTAACAAATGTCTGCAGAAGCACATAAAAATCAAATAACCTGCTCCTATGTAAACAGACTTAAGAGATTTTGTGTTTTCAAACGATGCAAAAATTGGATCTGGATTTTTACAGATGGACGTATGTTGAACATACTTTTTATGACTTGAATTTTTATTACTTTACCATATCCTACAGAGAGGTGATTTCTTTAAACCAGTTATTAAAACACATGCCAAGAGAATCAAATATGCTTTCAATCATTGCAATATTTGTCCTGAAAACAGATATTCACAAGATCCCTTTCTTGGTTTTTACTGAAATGTAATATGAATATGTAATATTGGGTTAATAGTTAGTGCATTATCTAGGATTAATACTGTACAGTATATTTACAATGCAATAGTTTGCCTAGCTATTACCTCTTGCTCATCCATTTTCCCCACAAATAAATACATTTTGCATATTGAATTGTTTGCTTCAGGGTTTTTCATCTTTTGAATATTGCTTTTTTTCTGGTGTAGGTGTTAGCTTAGATCAGCGATGGCTAAAAGGGAATGCAATCAAATAAGAAAGGAAGATAATGGCACTGAGGTCTAACTTACACCAGGAATATCCCAGTAACTGGTAGAAATATAAGAATACAGCTATTTGAAAGGTACTTTCTGCAATGTTTGGTTGCAAGCCTGCCACTCTGCGCCCATATCTGGAGAACTGTATGAACTGAACTTTAAGTAAACATAAGAATTTCAGAAATATGCACTGAGGAGATTTTTTTTAAAGTTAGTTTAGTTTAATAAACAAAAAAGCACAAGTAGAAAAGAGAAATAGAGGGAAAAAGTGAAAGGAAGCAGGAAGAGAGAGCAGTAACTGGTTCAGTTCACACAGTTCCAGAATGGAAGGATCCTACTTTCCTTCAAAAAGTTAGCTCTAAGAGAAAATATCACAAATCACATCTCCTTGACCTAAAAGAGCACCAACTTTTCCTAGGTTCTACACATTGAGAAGATTTAAGCTGTGCAGAACAAACTTTGCTTTTTACAAATCTCTACACACGAGTTATTATATATTTGTCAACCCAAAATAGCCTGGATTTGCCGCATCCAGGTACAGAGGCCAGATTCGTGTGAGGTAGCTATCTCAACAAAGTATTTTGTTGATACATTTGCTGTCCTCTGAGAAACAGCTGTTTCAGCTTCTTTCACTGACACAAGAGTGATAGGTCAAGGGGCACTACTGGGTTTCTGACTCTAAAAGCCCATAATGCACAGTCTGTGTCTTCAGTGGATGAAAGAGCTGCTGCAGAAGACTGCTAATTGCCCTCTGCTCTCACAGCACTGAAACTGTGAATGGGGAGAAAGACGTGAGCAAGGAGCCAGTGATCTGCAGTGAGCCTGTGACCTAGAATATTTAATCAGGAAGAGTCTGAAGGAGAGAGAACTCAAGACAAATTGAGACAGATGAAGTTTCACTCTGTTTTGCAAAATAAATATGTTTGAAGAGAGTACAAAGGAGAAGCAAGGATGAAATATACAGAGTTATTTGACTGGCTTTGAATTGTCATATCCAAATAAACTGGTAGGAAACAGCTTAATGACAAAAGCAAAGAACTAAAACAGCAGTACACAGGATTTGATCCCCACTGACACTATTGATCCACTCTGACCTTGGACAAGTCATTTTATCGTTGTATGTTCTGAAAGACAGTTACTAATAGGGCTAACACACTTCTGTGACACATTTTGGAAAGCTTTATGAACTGATACTTGTTTTAAAACAGTAATGAAAATGCAATCTTGAGGAAAACTTCCTCAGGATTCAGACACAACTAAATACTTTTCAATTTATTATTATTTGTTATATTTTTTTCACAAATACACCGTTTTTCTGTTCCATGTATCTCAGAAAAAGCCTTTTATTTTTTTCTGGTACTCCAAATTTCTTAGAATTCTTTTCTACTTTCTTTTTACTTCTACATTTCTGTTTCTACTGC
This sequence comes from Antrostomus carolinensis, assembly GCF_000700745.2. Lineage (NCBI taxonomy): Eukaryota > Metazoa > Chordata > Aves > Caprimulgiformes > Caprimulgidae > Antrostomus > Antrostomus carolinensis. Next base: position 29,552 of record NW_010305002.1, on the reverse strand, counting down.
ATCTGATTGCCAGACAACTAAATTCATTCCATCAGTAAAAATAATTATGCATCTTATAATACTAGCTCTTGTCTGACTTCACCTGGAAAAGTTTAAATGCTTAACTACAGCTCTTCTGTACTGCCTGACATTTTAAGTCCCTTCTGTGTGATCTTGCAACAACAAGATTAATCCATCCTTTCTCCTTGATTGATTGTTTTTGTTTTGCTCTAAACATAATGCCTCACCAAATTTCTCTAAGCATTTTATGAGACACATCTCAACAGTCCCTTTCCCAATAATGACAATAGAGTTAAACACATTGCTTGCTTGTTTAGCTAGCACGGGCTTCAAAATGACCCACAAACCTCATTTGGCCTATAGAGCTATAAAATATTGTCCAGCATTGCTAAAATTTATGGTCCATCTCCTTAAAAATCCCTGTATAAAAATTATTCAACCCTGTCAGAGTGAAACTATTTCAATTTAATAACATTTAGGAATTACAGTGTAAGCTTTTTCATGAGCTCTCTCTGTGTATATGTAGAGGGAAAAGGGGCCTGTGCCATTCATCACTCTGTTCCACACACATCCTTAGTGGGCTGTTTTATTCAGACTTTTCACACTCACAGATCCTCTGGCAGAACAGATCCCAGCTGTCCTGTGCTTTGCTTTGCTACATGGTCTCTACTCTGCAAGAAGGAACACAATGTTTTGCCAACAGGTAGCTTTTAAATTACTTTCTTCTTTGGCCTTCTACTGCAAGTGCAGCATTTTTGTTCTTTATAGCAGGTTTTCAGTCCTTTGATGGTAAGGAAACTGCTTTTTATTAATTTAATTAAAATAGTTTTAATACAGACCTGGGCTATAAGCATGACTGGTACCTGTTTTATCATTTTTTTTCTTCACACACCTAAGTATAATCTGTAGGCAACTGGAAGGCTTATAAACCAGCAGTTTTCTAAAAGTGTTACTTCCCTGAATTCTTATGTAAATTCTACTAAATGTACTTATACAATTAGACTATTTTTCATTAATAAATCCTTAACTTTCCTACAAGTGCAGTTCCTTCTAATTATGTGTTTGTATTGCCCATGCAATTCTGAACTAATTAGACTGCAACTAGATTAATCTCTTTCATACTTGCTAAACTCAATAATTGTTCTTGCAACAATCAATATACATTTAATTAATAGGAAAATAATTGGTTTATTAAATTTAAGTTACTTTCCCATGTTTTGCTGAGTGTCTGCATTGAAATGCCATTTTTCATTCCCTGTAGTAAATTTAAATTTGGAGATAAGGAAGCTAACTCCCTAGGCCATTTGCTAGGTTTTGAAATCAGCAGGTCTTTTTCACATGCATGAAATTAAACAGTAGGCCAGAATATAAAACATTTGATCACACTCCTTGGAAGTACAACAGTGTGTCCCCGCCTTGCCTGGCAGTTCTGAAATCACTGTTACACTTAAGTCTAATGTTAGTTTTTGAAAGATCTCAGTTTCTACAGATGTGTGAAACACGCAAAGGCATTTTCTGTGGCTTCTCTATCAAAGGAGTTGAGCTACCAAGAAGAGCTATAAATTTTGTAACAGGAGAGGGAAAATTTCACTTGTAGTTCACAGCATACTAAATGCCACAGGGCTAAGACATGAGGCAAAAATTCACAGGAACTCAGATGTCACTGGATTCCTTGCTTATGGAATTATTCTCAGTATGGAAGCCAGCAAGTATAAGGATAGTATGATTTTTTATTTTATTTTATTTTTTTCTGATGGAAAACAGCAAACTAAGACTATATTACAGATCTATTTGGATTCCACAGATATTAACCATATGAATTTTACTACTGAAAACACATACAACACACAAACAGTAGGTGGGTTACAGTAAGGTGATAGTTATAGGGACCCATACAAGTCCCTATAACAACATAACATAACAAGCATAACAACAACCTGAGGTAACACTTCAATATCATTAAGAGATCCAAATTTAACCTTGGGAGGTTTGAAATGTCGTCATATATACTCACTTTCATCCAAAAAGGAAGCAGCTGGGAACTGGAATTGGGAAACTCTGTGGTTCATAAGCTTTCTTTAGACTGGTTACTGGAGCTTGTAGGTACATCCTTACACAGGCTACTGCTTCTGGCAGAAATAAGGTCACTATAACTACTTAATATTGAAAATACAGAAGAATGATTTATACAAGTGAAAATATGTTTATAATTCAATATCTCAGTGTCATTACTATTACGTCCTTTTTTCCAGTATTTACACAGATGTTGAAATCAATATTAGGTTTGAAATTTTAGGTATCATAGCAATATTTCTCTAAACTGGTGCCATTCTGTTTTACTTTATATGAAGTCTAGACATTTCAACAAGTAAATAATAGATAATTAATTCCATTTTTAAAGTCATTTGGTTTTATGAATCAATAACATGCAGTTACTATATGTAAACTTGGCACTGTTCATAATCCTTTGTTGCTTGTTTTCAGAGATGAGATAGGCTGAGTCTTCCTCAGTCTCTTTCTCAACCGCCAAATCTCATTGTCCATCTTTGGCTCTTCTGTCACTATACCAAGGTCTCTAACATTTTTTTTTCCTTTCTCAGATTAATATTCATTCTGTCATATTGTGTCCTTGATTCTTTAGTTATTAATTTATTTGAAGTTACTACATAGTAAAATAATTCAGACTCATGTACTCCCTCCAGCATGAAAGCAAGATACATATACCTTGAAAGTGTATACTAATTTAAAAAACTTATGTAAGAGATTATTTCAGTATTTCTTGCTACTTAAAACAATTAATTCAAAGAACAAATTATAGCGGGAATGTATTTTAAAAGTTTTACTCGAGGCAATAGAAATTACTTTTGACCCTTAACTCACTGATTTTCTGCACAAGTTTTCCAGCTTAGTACTCAGAAAGGAGTACAGTTTGTTTTTTTACAAAATAAATGATTTCTAGATATCTATTTCTAGAATATATTTAGTCTTTATTACTTTTTGTCCTAGTTTAGAATGAAGTGATAAATAAGTACACATCATTTCAGAATAAGATTAATTGATTCATCAGACAGCTCTATGAATAGAGACATTTTGAAAACTTTTTTGAAATTTCCTTAAATTTCAGTGAAAGTGGAACTGGAGTAGGATTATGGGGAGTCAGGTTGAATGATATAAGTCCTCTAAAGTGTTAGAAAATTATATTGAATCAGTACTGTTTTTCTCTCGCTCAGTAGTAGCAGCAGCTGGTGTAAAAACTAATCCTCTGATCAGTTCCACAAGCTTTCTACCAGCACATCCCGGAGATGTGCTTTAAATACAAATGAAACAGGTTGCACTCCTGCCTTGTCCATTATTTACATAAAAATAAAACTAGTCCTTGGCACTTTATTCTTCTAAGTTTTAAAACAGTACCTTTTTTCATAGGCAAGATAGGTGCTCACATTTCCAAGAGATGTGATAACTTGGATCAAGCAACTGTTAAGAGCCACACCACTGCATCAGGCCACATGATGGGAAAACATGCATTTTGGAGGCGTGAAATTAAGACATTCTTACTACAGGATCAATGAGTCCCTTGGTTCTTACGACAGAGAGATCAGAAGAGAGAGGGCACTGAGAAAGAAGAGATATATTAAATAAAGGTCCCTGATACTAGGTGGACATTTCCCAGCTGCTTCTCCAGCTCAGGGATGACACATACCAGAGTTGGATCAGCTTCCCAAACACTTCTACCAGCACACAGTATTCTGGGGGAAGGACAGAGGCAGCGAACAGGAGAGTGTCCATTGATCTGCAGGTATTTTGAAACCTTCAATTAGACAATTTTGCATATAAATATACATATGTATATATACACACACACATATAACACCATACTTTTTTTCAGCTCTCTCTAATATCCCTGGTTTTGTGGCTCCTCTTCTTGCTGAGATATTTCTGTGCAATTGCTAAATAGCTTAGAATAAGAAGAAAATTATCTTACCTTCACAAGCTCCTGGACATCCATATTTTCAAACAGGAGAGGAATTTTGGTTTTATGCTCTCTGCCACAGGTCAGTCAATTTTTCTTAACTCAGAGTGATGTATCCATCCAAGTTTCTTCTCTCAAGACAGACTTTGGAACCAAAGGTCTAGCTGCTGCTATAGTCAATTCTCTCTGGCTGCAAAAGCAGGCATTAGCTGAAATGAATCTGATAGTTAATAGTGGTCCATCGAGATCAAGGCAAATAGGGTGTTTTGGGTTGGGGGAGGAGCATTTTTGGAAATGGGGAAGGGGCCACCTTGTGAGAGTGAAAAGCTCCCCTGGCTCCAAGGCAGAGACCCCCCCAGCCCAGACTGGGCCAATGAGCACTAGAGAAACACCCCTGCAAATCCAGATTTGTGAGGGGAAGGACTGTCCTGAAAAGAAGGTGGAGAGAACCTGGAGGAGAGGCCATTGACCTGAACAAAAGACAACCATTGCCCTAAACAAAGGAAGAGAGTTTTGTTGCCAGAAGGAAGGAGGAGGAGGACAGAGAAAATCAGACACCCAGTTCAACCGCATGGAGTAAGAGAAGGTAAATGAGGTCCCTGCAGCCCATGGAGGTTCAACAGCAGAGCAGATACCCACATGTAGACCATGGAGGACTCCACGCTGGAGCGGAGAAGCTGAGCCTGAAGGCAAGTGTGACTGAATTGAGACCCCAGGAGTCGCTCACTGCCAGAGCAGGGGTGGACCCCCAGAGCTCAGGGGGAGGATGTGTGCTGGACCGGAGGCCCATCTGCAGCCCATGGATGTCCCCATACTGGAGCTGGGAACTGTGCACAAAGAGGTCCATGACTCCATGGGAAGCTTGCTCTGGAACACCTTGTTCCTGGACTTTCATGCCTGGAGGACTGGCAGAGGTGAACTGACTGAACCCCCATTCCCTGTCCCCTGCGCAACTGTGGGAGAGAAGGTAGAGAAATTGGGAGCAAAGTGACTTGAGCCCAGGAAGAAGGGAGGGGTGGGGGAAGGTGTTGTAAGATGTGGTTGTTATGTCTCACTGCTACTCGGATGAACAGCAACGAATAATATTGATTTTTCTTCCCCAGGTTGAGTCTGTTTTGCTCGTGAGCATAACTGGTGAGTGAGCCGTCCCTGTCCTTCATTCCTAATCTCTGTCCCCTTTGCTGTGACTTGCTTCCCATCTCACCAGGTGAGGGAAGTGATTGCAGGTCCGCATGGTCTACCTGTGGTTAAACCACCCTATAGGCCAAGCAGATTGAGTCCAAGCAAAGCTCATGGAAAGCAGTTTGTGCAAAGCAAGAGAAAATTAAATGCACATATGTTATGTCTTTGAACAACACTGCAGGTGGTAATTGCCATGAAGTGTTAGAAAGACCTCATTTTCCCTATTAATCTTATTTAGAATAACTAGAATTCTTAACTTTGTTATTTAAACTTTTTGGAATTTTCAGAAGTAAAAGTATTTTTTATGAAGAGAGGATGCAGCTTTGAAGGCCTCATCCTTCCTGTTTCATTATACTCCCTTTTTTATTTTCTCAGATAGACATATTTTACCTGAGATTTACCTAATGTTTTTTTAAAACACCTCCTTTTCATAAAGGAATTTATCATTCCTTTATGATTGATGAATAGGTTAATTAAGTGCCCTCTATTATCATCAGCCCACAAGTAATGCCATCCAATGTATTCATATTATTAAATATTAATAATTATATACAGTATATTTCCTAGGCACTCATTTTAACAAAGTAAATGTACTAATGTTAACCTCTTTAAACTCACTGATTATCTAGTGACTACTGCTTGAATTAGTGAAACTTGTGTCAATTTTTTTTCTTATTCTTGGTTTTGCTCTTCTTACACGTACTAAAGATTTGTTTCTTCCGTATTTCTGAAACTGCTTGTAGTCAGTACAATTCAACAACAATAATGATACTGGCCAACTCCAAAGAAAAACTCATTTAGTCTCAGATTTTATAGATTATAATTGGTTATGTGTAATACTAGAGAGCTCACATTTAAGGAAACATCCTCAGTGACTGCAGCTTTAACTTTTTATACCCTTCAATAGCTCATTATATTCTGTACAGTTGTGCAAGAACTTAGTCATTATCAGAACAGAAACAGAAACATATCCCCTGAAATATTTGTCTTTTATTAAAAACAGTGACAACGTCATCTTACTTTCTTCAGAATTCATCACTTTCCTTGGATATCTGATAAAGGATGTTAAAAAGTATTCAGTTGCTTGGAGATAGAATGTTTTATTAATAAAGTTAATCTTTAGATGCCTAGCTTTAAATATTAGTGTTGTCATCTGTGTACTGCATCCTTCCACATGCAGTGAAGTTTAGAGATGCTTGTATTAGAAGAAATTCAAGTAGATCTATTTTAACCATAGCTGGTATTTAGAATTATAGATTCCACTCTGTAATAACCCTATAAATATATATAAAAAAAATACCAAAACCAAAACAACAAAAACTTGAATATATTCCTGCTTTGAAAGCAAACAAAGTAAAGCAGAAACATCATGTTCAAGGCCCAGCCTTTTAATTACTCTCTAAAGATGCACATCTCACAGATCAAAAAGCAGATACACTCACTTGTATGATAAAAAAAATAGTGTTGCTTACCTTAGGACATTATTAAAAACTGGCCCTCTCCTATATTAAGTGTGGTGGAAGAGGTAAATGGATTAGATTATTTTCTAGTCTGTAGTTCTTATTAGCTTCAGTATTGGTTTTACATCAACTCAGGATATGACCAAATGCTTTTAAAATAACGCATTACAGTTCAACTGTCAAAATGTGTTCTTTTAAACAAAATAACATTTCATTTTGAACAGATGGACAAAGCGTTCTTTTATGTGGAATAAAAGAAAAAACTTCAATTAAAATGTTCAGAACTGCAGGCACCAACAAGTAAAGGGAAGTTTAAAGCTGTTTAGTCTAGTTTTATCTCAAAAGGCATTCATTCTCCAGCAGCTCAGTTCTCACTGGTATTCCAGAAACAAATTGTCTCACCTTGGTTTCAATGGAATGGCACCTTTCTAATTCATACAGGCACAGCAATTATTTCCTCCTACCATCTAAGGGTTTTAAAATGAATAACCCAATTATCCAGAATTATAGGGTAACTTGGTCTGTGAGCTTTCATTCAGCATGAAAACAAACAAACAAAAAGCCCACAGGAAAAAAAAAAAATAAAAAATGAGGGGGCACAGGCATGAATCTGCAGTCATATGCAGCTTAAAACCAAAACAGAAGCAAAATGTTTGCCTTTCCTTACCTCAGGGGAGAGGAGAAACCAATGATATATGTCTTGGATATCTTTTCACGCAGTTATTTGTCATCCTTTGAACCCCTGTAGGTAGCTAAATACCTTTAAAAATGCCATTTATATTTTGCATGGTTGTAGGTATCTACAAGTCCTCACACATTAGGGACACAGCAAATAATTTAGCTAAAAGAAGGACTAACTAATCTAAAAACTAAGATAAATATTTCCTAGAATGACCCCAAACCTGGCACCTCCTGGCAATAAGAATTATGCATTGATGCATTCTTCCTCAGAACATGCAGCAGCAAATCCACAGTACTCCACCAGATCTGCAAGATGAATCCAAGAGGAGGGAAGGAAGGGATGGTGGTTTGTATATGCATGACCTAACTCTGGCTACCACTGCAAAACATTCAATAACCTCTCAGCAGGGCTTATTATCCTTTAGCTCGGTCCTACATTAATACAATCACTCTGAATTATTTTGGTTCAGAAGCCAGCTCACGTCAGCCTGCGATGCATGGTATAAATGTAGTCTTTGTTCCCTAAAGTCCAATTAAGTCTCCCAAGCAATTACAGAAGGATATGGGAGCTGAAATGAGAATGGTATTTCTAAGAGGTATCTTTATTCCTCTCCCAGTTCTTAAACATAAACACAAGTATTTTCAAAGAGTGATTCCCAGCCTCCTTCCCCAGAGCTGCCTTTTATAAAAATGGACAGAGGAAATGTGGTGGCATGGGCTTTGTGAATATTAGAGTGTTTTTAAGGTGTTGACAGGGATTTACAGAAAAACAGTTAAATTGAGTCCCTCTTTGATGTCTACTAACAGGTGGGATTCATCAGAAAGATTTTTCATTTGTTGGCCTTTTAACAAATTGCAATTTCAAATCTCTTAATTAAAACATTAAAGTAGAAAAAAATAAAATAGGTCTCATGGGAATAACCACATTTCATTATTTATGTAAAACCAGCAATTTATAAATTTTGGATTGCAGTGATACATCCCCATATGTCAAGGTTTTTGTTCAACTGAATAGTCACTAATTATTACTAGAATTAGTTGTGATCTATTTTGATCCTAACAAGAAACAAGGTAATTAATGCCAAAAATTCCCCAAATTAATTCCAATGGGATTTATTTACCATAGTGGCTGTAATTTTCAGCCTTAGACCACAATATCAGCTGCAAAAAGGGGAATTAATCAGCTTGAATGATGGCTTAGTTTCCCATTCAGTTTCCTCCTCCATTTCCCAAACGTTCAGAGTCAATGAAAAAGTAACACTTCTAGTTACCAGCTTGATTTCCAGTTCTGCAAGCTACCAGTGGTAGCCAGTTCACCAAGTTCAGCCAGTACAGCACTGATCTGGGTTTGCTGCCACCAAAGCTTGTCCAGGGAATGCTCTTTGTTATTGAAGAAATCTAGGGCCCTGTAGACACCAATATTTTTAATTTAGAGTTCCTGGGTGCCTCAATTCTGTGTCAGAAGATGCTCAGAAACACTTCAGCCTGAGCAGCTCAGCAACCACCCCGTGCCTTGCAAGACATGAAAGGCCACAGGCCACGCATTCTTCTTCTGCCTAAGCCACCTGGAGCACCTGTGCCAGCAAGAACTCACAACTGAAACATTCCCCTTTAGGAAATGTTTAGAACAGCATCTCACCTGGAATGAAATAATTTCTCTGTTCCAGGAGATTTGAACCTTTGCTCCTCCCTTTCCATCTGCTTTATGAAGCAACACCTCATTATGAAATACTTGCACAGTAGCAAGGTGGCACAGATTGAGTAGGACATTTTTGTTGTGTCAGGCAAGTTACCACACTAGGAGGTTAGGTGGTTGCATTCATTTTCTTTTGGTGCAAATATTAGGAACAGTTCACACATTCAGACCCGGGAATAACTAGGTCCTACTTCTTGGACAAAATCTTCTTGCATGTTGCTGCAGTAAAGCATCTTGACATATCAAGTACCTTGGAGTGAGACCAAGTATCTCTAGCCTGGCAGTGAATTGCAAGATGTAATGGATATACACCAAAGTCTCTCCAGAAACAGCACATACTGAACTCCAAGTATTTATATACCTAAAAGTTACTTATAATGAAATATTTTCTTTCCTTGGAAGACCTATCAGTGTGTCCAGCTGTTCAGTCTTGTTATCACTGCTGAAAAGCATTCTTATACAATAAATAATAGTAGTAATATACACATGATCAAGCTGCACATAAATATCCAGAGCACAATGGCCATTATAGTACAAGTATAAGGAAATTAAAACACATGCTACATGTAAAATGAGCATGCAAAAAAATATTTAGCATTTTCAGATTTCCACTTTAGCTGTTTTGTAGTTAAACTCCAGGGATACAATAGATGATCTCTTCAGAACTATTGAGAAAACTAGGAACTATTTTGGAACAGTATCAGTAATTTTTTTTTAATTTTTTTTTTAATATATAGTAATTCATTGTCTGATCCTAGAAGAGTTTACTATCTAATTCTAAACCTGAAAAATCAGACTTCTGCTAACTGGAGAAAACTATATATTTCACTGCCTGATACCTGGCTTTCCCTTCTATCTTCACATCAGTTGAAGAGAAAGAAAACAAAACAAAACCAACTTTAGTAATTTTGTAGTAGCATTAAGAGTTGACTTTTATTTTTTTGCAGATAGCAGCAGAAAAGGATTTAGTTTCTTTTTTTCTTCTTTTTTTTTTTTCCTCTCCATTTTCATCCTCCATAACTAAAGTATAGGATTTTAACTACCATCAAACTGTTTTGGAACTCAGTGAACAATTCCAAATTCTGCTAAGCTTCCTTAATTAAACTTGTCAAACCTATGTGTGCTTCCCTATGGAAAATAGACATGGCTATATGCAAGGTTAATGTTCTTTTAACCTCCTTCAGAGCTAGTCATGTTGCGTTACTCTTCTTCACAATTTGAATGAGGTCTTACTAGCATTGATAGATTACTCCAGTAAAATCTTTTTCTAGTTAAAAGCACTTGAAAGACACCCAAGGGGAGAAATAGCATTAAACCAGAGATTTATTTATTTATTGCCATGCAGTGACTCCCTCAGAAAGAAGTAAATCAAAGATAACTTACACAGTCTTAGGAAAGAAGAAAATAAAGAGAAATAACAAATTTTCCATGGCACTTGAGTCAAGAAAAAACACCAGCTTCAAACAGAAAGTTATAACAGATTATTTACAGATGTTCATCACTTCAGGATGCTTGGAGAATAATGAAAAAGTTAGGAGGTAAATGTATTTGTTAAGAGTGACTGTCCTAGAGCCTCTGTTTAGACTCTACTCCAGAAAATGCTTAAATACACTTGCTTAACAGACGATTATGTACTTGTGGGACAAAGGCCATAGTCTAGTGCAAATCAATGCTACTATGAAATGAGAAGTTAAATCAAAATAAACCTCTCTTATTTGTTAAACAGGATCAAATAATTACCGTAGTTCTACATTTTAGGCTTAGTGAAAATTGTGCTAACTTGACACAGTCTCAATTTTAGGCACATTCTCCTAAATAAAGTACTTACGTAGGTCTTAAATAGCTTGTGTAACTGTAACGGTATCCACATATTGCAGCAAAATATAGTACAATTGGTGGGTTGCAACTAGGCCATATAGTACTTCTCAGGAAGAGAAGTTATGCTAGCTGAGCTCCCTGTGAAGTCATTGAAATCTTTCCATTGATTTTAGTAGGAGATGAAATGGATCCATCTATAACAGCTTTGACCTTTTATAAGGTTGGGAGCCAGTACTGCACTAGAATAATCCACAGCCAAAGAACACCTATAAATCACTTTTTTCTAATGCAGCCATCTGCTAGAAGGTAACTTTCCAGAATGAAAATGTAGCTATGAAATCCTTCTCCCCTCAGAGTTAATAGTAAGAATACTCTCTTGCAACAGGACTGAACAAACTCAAGATGGAAATCAAAGCCATAGGTCTCCCATAGCTTACAGGCACTGTAAGGACAGCATGCTAAACATACATCAGTGTCTGCAACCAGTTTTGTACAACTGCCTAACATCATATCCCTCTGCCTTCAGTTCAACAAGCAGGTCAGTGGATGACTCAGGGATTGAGCCTATGTTCTATAACAACTCATCAGCCTCTGTCACAGCCTCTTAACAGAGTGCTGTTAGGCCTCAGACTCAGCATAGTAACTCTTTCAAAACATCAGCATTTTCTTCCAGATGGAGACCTCAGTTTTCAGTTCTATAGATACGTTAAAAAAGTTTATCCTTAAGTAGAAAAGGACTGATTTTTAGAGAAGTCAATAAAGTTTCAGTAGAAGACAATTGACCCAGAACTCTCCTCAAAAGATTTGCAAGATGATTGAAATGAAAAGAAAAACCCTATAACATTGATAAAATTAAACCTGAACTAATCAACTTCTAATGACACTGATATCAACATCAAAGATCGTACTTATACCAGGTGAACAGTACAGTTAGTGTACTGTCCTGGTTTTTAGCTGGAACAGAGCTGGGTTTCTTTTTCAGTAGCTAGAATAGCACTGTGTTTTGCTCTGAGCCTGGGGTTTGTTGTGAGAGAGACACTGAGAACATCCCAGTGTTTGCATTTTTGGCCCTGGACGTGCAGGACTTTGGGTTCTGTTAGTCTGCAAGTGCAAGATCTAAGGGGGTGAGGAATATTTAAATTAATAAGATAAATTGGTGTTTGGGTATGCCAATGGGATATTCCATATCATATAATCTCATGTCCAGTATATTAGTGAGGGGCTCTTCCTCTCTTGCTCTCTCTGGCTTTCGCTTGGGCTCTCACTCTTCTGGGATTGCAGTTTCAGTTCAGGATTGTTGCTCCTCTGGGATCAGGCCAGGCTTGGTCGGTGGGTGGTGAGCAGTTGCACTGGGTTATCACTTATTTGTATATTTTGTTATTGTTACCATTATCACTACTATTTTAATATTAGTATTATTTTAAGTTTTCTTTTATTTCTATTATTAAACAGTTCTTATATCAACCTACAAGCCTCCTTACCTTTGCCCCCCAGTCCTCTCCCCTGTCCCCTGGGGGTGATAGGGAAGTGGGTGAATGGCTGTGTTGGCTGCTACCCAAGGGCTAACCCAGTGAAACTATCACAGTATTTAACTGTGCACAGTAACCAAATGTCACTGTGTGTTGTGTTCCCTTAAATACTACAGCTGGGCAGAAGCTGCTTTTCACTGGGTACCACCTGGAAACACATAACCATTGCTTTTTCCCTGAAGGCAACCAAGCATCTACTCCCATGTGCCACAGATCCAAGGAAATAAAAGGGGACACAGAAAGGCAGGGAGAGACAGGAAAGGTGTACAAAGATAAAGCAGGGACCAAAAGCCTTATGAGAGGAGCAAGGTACAGCCACTCTTCACAGAGTATGAAAATAAAGTCCAAGAAGGATCCAAAAAGCCAACATGGATTGAATAATAAACTGTAAAGGTTTTAAATTATAGAATGAGAATAAACACGAAAGTTGAGGCCCACCAGGTAAATCAGCATGCCTATAATAAGATTTACTTACAACTATTTTCAATATGCTTTTTCCAGAACTGCAGTTTCTCTGCATAAAAATTTATCTTCTGCTTTGGTCTACTAGCTTTTCTGAGTCTCTCTGGAATTTCTTCAACTATGTTTGCTCTAGCAAAATGGTAGAAACTGGTCAGATCTCTACAGATGTGGTCCTAGAAAAGCAAACCAGGGAACATAATCTGTTACGCAGTTTACACTGCTCTTTCCTTATGTCAATGCTCTCTGCACCCACTTACAACATGTTACATCTCTTTCTTCTAAATACGTCATTCATTTTTACCTCATTTTTAAGTTAAGTCAGGACCAGCTTCACAGACCCATACAGATTGCCTTTATAGTCATATTGATAGGTTGAATGAGCTAAAGTACTTTTTACGTAAAATTTTAAGTGACTTTGATGTATGGTGGCCAAAGTAGTTACAATGAGTTAAAAAGAATCACTAAGTGCATAACACAGTCCCTTTATCAGAGTTTGTGAATGCCAATTTCCTGTAAACTTCAGGGGTTTGCAGATGTCACAACAATCACATAACATTTGACAGAAGAATTCTGTTGAGATGATGCGTTTGAGCAACATGATTCTATAAAACAATGACTGTGACAGTCTAGAGACCTGCTCCTACTATATGATTAATGCAACAAATCTACTTGGAATAGAATTTTATGTGAACTATTCACACTTTAACATCAAAACTAATTTGAAATTTTATGCAAACCCACAAAATCAAAACTCTACAGCTCTATTTACAGTAATGACTATGAATACTTCAACTACTTTTTGCTCTTTTATATATCAATACAAAAGTCCATCTTAGGATGATCATAAATATTATTTGCTGCTCAGTCTAACTAGAAAATATTTTTTAATCCATAATGAACTAGAGCTAAACTCTTCTCAGTGACAACCAATGATAAGACAAGGGCCAACAGGTGCAAGCTGGAACACAGGAGGTTCCACTTAAACTTGAGAAGAAACTTCTTTACAGTAAGCGTGACAGAGCACTGAAACAGGCTGCCCAGGGAGGTTGTGGAGTCTCTTTCTCTGGAGACATTCAAAACCCATCTGGACACCTTCTTGTGTGATCTCATCTAGGTGTTACTGCTCCGGCAGGGGGATTGGACTAGATCTTTTGAGATCCTTTCCAATCCCTAATATTCTGTGATTCTGTGAACTAATAGCATTAATACATTTTTACAGTGCCCCTGTGTTCAGTTTCAAAATCTAGAAGATAGATATATTCATATTACAATTAAGTACTTTAGATTTATTTTTCTTTTAATTCTCAAATTAGGTGTTTATACTTCCATCTGTATGCTTTATTTTATAGGATAATTGCCATCAACGTCAATAGTTACCACAGAAAACAGTTCTGCTACATAGGCAGACACATTTTTATCTAATTTTTTTGTATTTGCAATAGGATTTTCATCTCCACATACTATCATGTTTCACCATTACAGTTCCACCATTGCCAGTGGAATTGAAAAAGGATGGGTTATTCTATTCTTAGATTCAAACTTTTTCAAAAATCTCTTTCCAGCCTGATTTCAGCTGACATCAGTGTTGTGGAGAACATGTTGTGAGCTAATGCAACAACGTGCTGCTCTCCAGCAATCAGACTTCCAAGTTCTTTACTTCTCTCCTTTGTCAAGGTATGTACCTGTTGAAGACTGCTGCAGCTGGGATGGAGCTCTGACACCGGGGAGATCAGTCACGGGAGGTTGGGCAGCACTAGTCAGCCTGGAAGAAGTGCTACTAAAAGGTTTTGTTTTCTTTTCCTTTATGTTAGTTTTACTGTGTCAAACTAATGATATACAATACAATGAAACACTGTTTTATCTGTGAAACAAAAAAATGACAAGTGGGTGAAGTAATGTCAGACTTTACCCAACAAAAAACATCACACATTGTAAACAGATCCCTCAGAATTAATATATACATATATCTCAATCCATATGGAAAAAAAGCTTACCTAGAAAATAGGTCAGGTTCTCTAGAAACCTAGTTATACAGGAAAGTCCTGGTGTTGGCACTTTTTCAGCCCAGTGAAACCCTCCTTAAAGGTGGTTGGGTTCTCAGACATAGTAGAATTGTACTGGACCTAATAAAAACATCAACAGAAAAAAAATCTGTGAGGGAGGAAACTCCAACATTAAGTATAATATTTAAGTAAATGAGTAAATCCTTTATTCAGTCTCTTAAGGAAAAGCAAGTCCATAGGGCTCCCACGACAGTTCTAGAAACAGTTGTCAGCTGTAAGAAAGAAATTATGACCTCCCTAAACAAATTACTGGCAGTTCCCAGAAGAATTAATAGCTAAATTTTGCAGTTACAGCATTCTATTGCATCTTATATTTCTTCATGCAAGCCCAAGACGAAAGCATGGAGAGCTTTGCCTTTATTTATATTCACACCAAAATCATCTGAAAAGAGCATGAGTTAACTCAGTCATACTGGGGGAACTTCATCCTCCTACATTTATTGGATGAGTACCTGTGACACCAGCTATAACTAGCAGAAAAATATTCTTTTTTAATGTATACTAAATGGAAATGATGCTTCATATAAAGACAAGGTCGGGGGGTGGGAAAGAACAATACTTATTTGAGCTCTTGTTGAGCTATCATACAGTCTCGAATATCACCATTTTCCTTAGAGGCATAATTATTACTAGGGCTTTGTTTACAAAAATAGCTTCTGTTTCAGAGAGAGTTTAAAAGCTGATTAGAGATAATGAGAAAGTGAAAGATAAATTTTTAATAAACAAGGTTAACCAGTATACTGTTTGGTTTTTGGTTTGGGTTTTTTTTTTTTTTTTCTATGTTTCAATATTTCTAGTGTAAAGAGCACTTGGATGACATGGAATTTTATTCTCCAAGGGAGACTTGTTACTTGTACACAGCTCAAGATTATTATTACTAGTCAAAGCTCACAATAAGAGGCATACTAAATTGTTTTCTAGTTCCTACTGTTTAAACCTATAAACCACAAGAATTAATAGGTGCACTAACAGTTGGAATGGGACAAAACCTTTAGAATATTAGCATTTTATAGAAACAAGGACCTTAAGACCAGAACATTTTCTGGACATTAGTGCCAGAGTGCCACATCTAATTAAATTAAAGCAAGCCCCAGTCCAACTAACTATGATATGTAGAGTTTAATGTACCTATTTTGCTTATTAGTATTTTATATATTACTATATTTCAGCAATTTTTTTCAGTTCCCCCTGCATACAAATTCTTTTGACATCATCAGAAATAAAAGTCTTGATAGCCCAATGCTCGTGTGCCTTTTTACATTATAATTTAAAGGAACAGAAC
The DNA here is from genome assembly GCF_000700745.2 of Antrostomus carolinensis. Lineage (NCBI taxonomy): Eukaryota > Metazoa > Chordata > Aves > Caprimulgiformes > Caprimulgidae > Antrostomus > Antrostomus carolinensis. The sequence goes on along the minus strand of NW_010305002.1, from coordinate 13,409 downwards.
TTAAAAGCCCAGTGGAGTGAAATTAATGTAATTTAATACAACAGAAAGCTATTATTCTTTTTAAAAACTATTTTTTGTGTGTATTTAGATTTGGTTTGGGGATCGGAGCTGGCAGACCATTAATAGGTACATGGTTACAGAGCATTAAAAACACTGCAGATTTTTCCAAGTAATAATTCACCGTTTTCCAGCCTGCAAGCAAAAGTATTAATGGATTTTGCACTTGAAATATTAGCATATTTGTTTACACTTCTCTGAGAAACAAAGGATTATTTCACCTTTACATAATATCAGACATAAAATTTCAGGCTAGAGTTTTGGTTTGGTTGGTTTTTTTGGTTTGGTATTTTGTGGGGTTTTTTGTTTTGGTTGATTGGGCTGTTGTTTGGGGTTTTTTTCCATTTTGTATTTTGAGCTTTTAGGAAATGTAAAATTTTCACAACTAAGCATCCTTAGCAAATACAGGTGGATGCTAAAAAAGGTTAATAACGTATAAAACCTTATCAAGATAGTAGAATACTATAGCAATAAAGACTTTTCCTATGGATAGCTCTGACAACCTGTTAAATTTGTATCACTTATTTCAGCTGCAAGATTTGGGGGGAAAAGAAGAAAGAAAAAAAAAAAAAGGAAGATAAACAGTCATGTCTTTGTGGCTTCATAAATTCCTGAGCAAGCAACAACAGTATTTTTTTCTTTAATAAAGCAGAAAGTTGGGGGTTTTTGTTTTAATCAGAAAACACGATCTGTTGATACACAAAGTTCTCATCAGAAACCTCCACTAGTTTCAAGAATTTTAAATGCAAAAATTTTTTGATGTTCAAGGAAGAACTTTTTTGGTAAAATTCTTAACAGTCTTAATTCTGGAAGAACCATCTCAATATTCAGTTTTGAGTTGGTCTCTCAAGTCTTGCAGGAAAGCTATACAAATATCACAATATTCACTGGACCAATAAGAAAAAGGCTGAGTTCATAAACTCAGTGGTTAGATTATCCATTTAGGTTGTGGAAGAAGCAATCCTATGCTTGGACCACCTACTGTCATACAGAATTATCATTTGACTCTTCTGCATCATAGGTGACTGCCTGGATTATCAGGAGAATGACCCAAAGTGTGTGTCTCATTTTTCTGAATAATTTCAACAGAGGAGTATTTTGAATGTGCTGAACACAGAACATTTTATGGAGTGGAAAAATCTAGTTAGTTACAAATTTTCTGTGTTTTTCCCTCATTATTTACATTTTTAGATTTATCGTTAATGAACAAAGATCTATTGTCAAAAAACTGAGTTCTCAGCTCTAAACATACAACTAGAGAGCAGAAGATTCATGATGTATTTATCATTTATCTTTGCTAATAAAACAGCAGTATTTATAAATTCCATAATCAAAACAAGAAAAGGGGAAGGAAAAAAACCCACAAACCTGGTTTCATAGCAAAATGGATTTAATCTAAACTCATAAAAAGCTTTTTTTTTTTTACAGCCTTTTTGAGATGAGAACAGAATGCAGGTTTTTATGCAGGATTATATGCAAAGCTGACAATCTCACAGAACTATACAGAACTGTTAACATTAAGAATAAGGACTCCACAAACAAATCCAAACTGCATACAAGTCAAGCCTCTGGCAAGAAAATAATAAGGACCTCCTTAATGCAGTAAGAACCACAAAGAAATAGACACTCTGACCACAGTATCGTACAGTTAGAAACATCACTAAAATCATTAGTATTCTTAATGCACCCTTGCATTATATTCCAAAATTAAATAAAATAAACTATAAAATAAATGTTAACAACTATAAGACTTGCACTCTATGGTGGTTTTTTGTTTGTTTGTTTGTTTTGTATATTGTTACTTTTAAAATATAAAAATGCTGTTAGTAAAGCTGAAATAAGTCAGGCAAGATTTTTAATCACTTTTCTAGATTTAACTTAGACAATCATGCATAGACAGTATAACGTGTCACACATTTGTATGCTCGGCATAATCAGTACAATGTCTGTTGTGAAGCAATATCACAAACTAATAAGCCAGCAAGCAAGCAAGTCACCATTCAATAGTACTATGTCCACTGAATTATTTGGGCATTAATATCTTATTTCTCTATATTTCCTTTTAGTAATTAATACTTTAAAATGGAAATCTAATTTACTAATTTTTAAATGGTACAAGTAGTAAATTGGCCAAAAAAAGGATTATTTTCCTTATCAAAGGAAAATAATTAAGTCATGTTACTGGGAACAGGACTGGACTTCTAGAAGAGTTTAAAAGTGTTTTCACATACTGGTAGCTTCATGTAAGACAACAAATTAACAATTCATGTGAAAAGAGTAGGTACAAAGATTTATTTTTTTTTTTTTAATCTAATCTTATACTATTTGTTTGTCAGTTATTGGAACAATGATAGAATAAATGTCAGGTAAGCAATATTCTGTCAACTGATTGTGTGATTTTATATCTAGACTAGCTATAGACAGCCATAAGAGAGAGTAATAGCCTATGAAAGAAGGAAGAAATAGGGGGTTGTTTGACTGCTAGGTGGAACTTCAGAAATTGCCACTTTTTATTTCTATATCGTGATCCTATTTTTAATCTAGAAATGTAGTGCAAATATCAGCAGTAGCCTTGGCTCTTCAATACTTTGGTATTGAGATATTCTTTGACCTTCAGCAGATGTTGCCCAATTGCTTGCCTTTTTGGAGGATTGCATTATTTAGGTGTGCAACTCACAGCTAACTGTAGAGTTTAGAAAATGAACTTTAGACATTAAGTTTTGAACAATAAATAAATTTGTTCTAGAGGTTCCCGAAGGCAACAGGACACAAGTTAGTGAGCTTAATGCATGGGTAACTCCGAGCAACTTAATGTCCCTTTGGCCATTAAATATGAAGGAGGGGAATTTGCATCAAATGACTGCTCAAGCCTTTAAGTACATAAAATATATGAAACTCCCTTAAATAACAGCACTTGCACGTTGTACATTTTCTATTGCATTTACAATATCCTAGAGATACTAACAAGTATCACCTCTCCTGGAATAAACCTAAATGTCACTGGGGGAACTCAAATCAAACCCAGTGTGGAATAATTACTGGAGGTAACTTAAAAGTCAGAAAACAGACATGTTCACACACTAGGGAAAAAGATAATGTCAAAGAAGATCTCAGGGGAAAAATGCAAGTGGTATGCGAAGAATTCTCAAGGTTGCTGCATATCAATACAGGGGGTGGGGAGGAGTGAAGACTTCTCAGCCCAGCCCTGTAATCACTGCAGAAGAGATGCACAGGTGCCAAGAGGCTGTTATGCTACCTGTTTACGAACCTGGATGGGCCATCGGGCACCCCCTAGACAAATATTTTCCCCCCTTGCCTTGTGTGAACCTTGAATTATAATAACGCAAAAACATACATCACTGACCACCCCCTCTCTTCCCCCTTACTGAGCATATGTTCTAAGTTTTGATAACTTCTACCTTAAAAGGGAAATTGAAGTGTTTTCACCAATCATGGTAAAAGTATGACTAGAGTCACTGAAGCTCCACCTTGAAGGTAAAAATAATATAACAATGGCCCAAAGAAAGGGGGAAATTAGGGAAGATACCATCACCAACAAGTCAGGGAATATATAGAACTCCAGGACTCTCTTCCCTCCACAGGGACACCTTTGGGTAAGATTTATATGGCCCCGAGAACTTTCTCAGAAATTTAAAGATCTCTAGAGAACTGCTTTTTAAACTTAGTGTTTTTCAGTCATTTGTAACCTTAATGCTTGTATACACCCCTGCAGACAGCAGTTTATCACCGGCAATCCACACAAATCTGTATTATTCCTGTTGCTTTATTAAAGTGCCTCATTCACTTATTGACTCGCTGCACAATTTCTCACTGGGCACCATCTGACGAGGCCGTGAGAATCCAGAGATGGTGACTGGACGGCAGGTGCAGGGCACTAGCGAGTGAATCTGGCATTGGTGTACTTGGACTCGTGGTGCCACATCAAACTGTGTCTGTCTGTAACCAGCCACACCAACCCCTCCTCTCCCCCCGCGGGGTGCAGCTAAATGCTGCAGGTTTGGCCGTGTGAGTCCATAAATCGTGGGTACAGGAGTGCAGCGCACTATCGAGTGAGTCTGCTGTTGTCAGACCCGTAGTGTTCAACTGAGCATCACCCAGGATCTAAGCCGAGCCAGCCTCAGCTCCTCCAGTTATCTGAGGGTGAGCTGGAACGCAAGGGCACCTATTTCCTGCCAAATTGCTTTATCACCCCTTTTGCACAACACCTGGGAACTCTGAAATGTTTTGCTGATTGTTTTAAGGGAAGAGTCAAGGAAGTCTGCTACCTGTTATTTACAGTAAAATACGAAGAGATTTATGACATTATCCTTAGGAGAAATAACAGCATGCTAACAAATCAATGATATGACTGTGAATTGTGCTTAGGCTCCTTGTCCGAGACCAAAAAAGCACTTCATTGTACATGGAGCTTAAAGCCAAAAGTAGTTTGTTAGGCAGTTACTTAAAAGCTAGATTTTACATACATAAGGGTGTTTCTTTCCAAAGAAAAATGATAAATGGGAAAGAAAAGAAGAAAGAGATAGACGCTTTTCTGAGTAGTAAGACCCTGTAGTCAGAACATTCCTATAATGTAGACATGTATTATAAGCATGAACCTAATTCAAGAACCTCCTCCAAACCAAGTAAATGTTCAGGAATTTTTCTAATTAAAGGATATCTGATGGGACTATTTCACTTTAAATTTTAACAGAATTAACTTAAATAGATTAAATATATATGAATAACTGTAATAACACATTATATCTTAAATCAGATTCAAAAATATTTTCATTTTGTGCGAGGGTAAAATTTGATGAGCCTACATTTTTAACAACTTGTACTGAATGCCTGAACAGGAAGAAAACAAAAAAACCCAAACAACAGTACTCTTTCAGCTTCTTTATGGTTCAGTATTTTCAACAGTACTGCTCCAGTTGTTTAAAGAAGAAAACCCTGATTATACCCAGTGTAATATTTAATCCCAAATTATGTTTACTTCACAAATGAACCAAACATAATACATTAAATGTTTCACGTGAGCCGAAGCAGTGTCAGATCAGTTTTGTCCCCTCTGATTTCTGCCTTTGACTGCAGAATTATTACAAACCACCTTGAGGTATATCTTTCCTTTTAATAACATGCAGAAAATACAAACCTTCAAGTGTAGTTATTGTTCAGTATTATGTAGTAAAAGAGAAGTAACATGTAGTTATTAAATTGTCAGACATTAAAACATGGATAAATCATAACACATCTCAAAATGCTGTGCACCAGCCAAAGTTTACAACTGCAGGATAATTTCTGGGAGACAAAGATATCTAAATGTCAGAGACCTCACTGACAACCATTTGCATGCATGAACATCCACACAAAACTATAATAACAAAGGAAATCAGGGAAGATATTATGTGATCAATACAATATGCAACTCCAAGAATACCTCACAGCAGCCACAAACTGAAAAGGAAATTAGCTGTAGACCTGGTAAGAGAGAATAGTTCATCTACTCAGCAAGATTAATCAGTTAAAACAATTCAACCTACTTTAGCAGGTCATAAAAACAGCCTGTTCTTCAAATGTATTTGAACATTATATTGCTTTATGCTAACATTAGTAAGGAAATTCTATCTGGAATAGAGCTTTTGAGCCCTATGGACAACAGAAGTCACAGAGTATAAGCCTGTATATATTATTAAAAAAAAAAAAAAAGACTTTTTACATTATAAGCATCTGTATGTTTAGATACTAAAATTAAAATTAATGTTATAAAGAAACTGAGAGAATACACAAAATAGCTATTTAAAATTAATTATAAAATATTTTATTCTACTTTATTGTTCCAAGGAATAAGGAATATCCTGGAAAATTGAATAATCAAAGCTAAATCCTCAACATAGATGATCAATTGAGGCATCATGCAGCAAGTTATGAACACATTCCATCTTTCAGATAAGCTCTGAGTTGTATTTTTCCAAACTTGCCCTGCTCTACTTCTGACA
>NW_010305002.1:0-7332 GCF_000700745.2 Antrostomus carolinensis | reverse complement strand
AGACTGTCTCTTATCAGTGCTACAGAAATTCATCAAACATTCAAGCAATTCCAATCAAACCAACAACATTTTTCCACCCAAATAGCTTTCTGAATCATTTCTTATGGAATTTAAATTTTACCAAAACATTTTGTATTTATGGTATTCAGGGAAGCAACACTCTGGAAAATGAACAGATATTGGAAAAGTTGAGGAAGAGAGCTATTTGAAATCAATGTTGCCTCAAAAGCAATAGTCTAGAATTTTCTAAGCAACAACAACAAAAAACACAACAAAAAAAACACCCCACCAACTTTCAACAACATAATTTACCTTGCCAAGTTTCCTCATGGGGGTGGAGTGCAAGGGTACTGTGATAATTCCTTCCCAGCTCTTAGCTAAATCATGGAATTAAAATACACTTCCTTTTTCTGATAATAATGGATCTAGTCTTTAAGAGGTAGCAGTGGTCACTTTTCATCCACAGTATTTTAATGAGTGCTAATATCCCAGATCCACCTAACAACCATAAGGTCAGATAAGAGTGAGAGAAGTGCTGTCTATTCAGAAACACAATCTGCTTCTAAACAAAAGACATGTGACAAAGACGAGAAATTTTGTCCCTCCCTATGTATAGAAACTTGTATTGTGGTGTCTTTCTCGACCTTCAACATCAGAACAATTCATGCAGTTATCAGACATAGGTGGCTTCTTTATCACAATTTGAAAATTCTAGTTACAAACAGCATTAAAAACGTGTAGAACAATTCAAATAACTATTATTTTTGAAAAAACACAACTACAATAAAAACATGTATTCCTTTGTTCAGAATGTGAATTCTTAAGTTGTACTCTGCTGACAAAACCACTTCTTTATAATAGTACTGAAGAGACAGAGAAATAATCCACAATGGTCATTGTGCCTTTTTTGCCATCAGATTATTAAAAGAACCCCCAAACAGACTGAAAGATTTAAAGGAAAACATAGGAGAACAATTTACAATTGTAAATGGGTCAAGAGGAATGTTTTAGACCTAAGTTATTCAGAACCAAATATTATTAGCACTGTTAGCATTAATAACTCTTAAATGAAGCAATTGATGCATTGAATTGATGCATCAATGATGCTTTGAAATAAATAAAACAAAAAAATCCCATTAAATAAAAATGAAAAAGTATTTGTGACCTCTAATTTTTTCCTAATTTAGACATTATTCCTCTCAAAACTGAGTCAAAAGCAGTAACTATCCATAAAACACCGTTCATAAAATGTGAAGCAGTTAACATGTGAACAATCCTTAGGGTCAGACAAAGAACTTCTGTATAAATTATCACTATTTAATATAAATGAAACTGATGCAGACTGACTCAAGAGCAGTGACAGAAAGAATATTTTTCCAAAGGAAAGCAAGGGAAAGTCAAAGATACAATAATGAATTGACAAGCTAAAAATGCATGTCTGTGCATGAGACACCTACCCTGTTAGCTTGTATTATCCCCAAAGATGAATATAAGCTCAGTGATACCTGAACTTTGAACAAAGTAATCTCCCAACAGCGACAACAGTTAATATATGCTTTGAGATTTAGATTTCAACCATCTTAACCAATATATTATGTTAATTATTTTCAGCAGACATATATAATTAACTTTCTATGTGGGCAGCCACTTACTCATACTTTGCTTATAGTCAAGATGGGAAATAATGAATATTCAAGTGTTTTAGCTCTGTTTCTGCTTCTTCCGTGTTTCAAGTTAATAGTAATACACTGTACAGTACCTACAAGCACAAGTACACTTATGAACCTTTGAAATATTTATCATTGTGGGTTACATATAATAAATAAATAAAACCAAGGAATTTTCACAGTTTGCCCCAAATGTATCCACTTATTTTTATGCGTGACTTACAGTGTAGATTCTTCCTATAAAGAAAAATTGCAGCTTATAGAAAATTACAGATACATGTCAGGACAGAAGCAAAAAGATTTATGAAATTTAAGGATTAAAAGCTAACATTTTAAGTCACCTGGAGTTATTAATGTGCCTGTTATCAGCAGGTTATATGGGAAGAGTGGTTTTATTCAATGTCCACAGTTTATTAAGCTTCCTCAAAACAGCAGTAATTATAACTATCTAGAAAGGAGCTGTATGTTACAAAGGTCATGAAACAGAGACCTGTCCCAGTATCCAAGTAACTAGCAAAGAAAAAAGAATACAGTTCAAGTCCTGCCTGACTCATCTCTACTTTTGTGATAAACTTCATTAATAAAGGACCATTTTTCTGTATGCATTACCAGATTTCCCCACCCAGCCCCATGAACTGAGTGATATTTTACAAATTAGTGTACAGTAAACTACATTTTTCCTTTAAGATTTTACACAAATTTCTTATTTCTCAGTTTCTTGATGGCTCAGAAACTGCATGGTAAGGTGATCATGATTCTTTTTTCTAATTCTAACGTGTTGAATAATTGTGTTTACAACCATATGGAAGAAAAATTACATATGTGGTTAGATATTCACTTTCAATAAAGCTGTCAGCCTGCCTTGCAAAGGTCACATCACCAATAGGAAATATCAGACAGCAGAGGAAGTCATTGCACGCATCAGTCATCTCATCAAAATAATGATACAAATTGCAATATGTCCATTTTAATATATTACTATTATTTATTATTATTACATGTTTTTAGTTCAGTTGGTAACCAGCCTGTTTTTTTCCTTACTACATTTTCATAGACTGAGAAAAAGCAATCCTATTCTATCTCTATTCACTATTTTTCTATTTCTTACAAGGAAGACCATATTCTGCACCTTATTGTTGTGGAACTGCCTGTTAAACAGGAAAATAAGTGTATAGAGAGTAGCTTCATTCCAAGCTCAGAACATTGTGATAGTTTCACTGGGCTAGCCCTTGACTAGCATCCAACACAGCCGTTCACCCAGTTCCCCCCCCTACCCCCAGGAGATAGGGGAGAGGATTGGGGGGCAAGGATAAGGAGGCTTGTAGGTTGAGATAAGAACAGTTTAATAATAGAAATAAAAGAAAACTTAAAAAAACCCCTAATATTAAAATAGTAGTGACAATGATAACACTAATAAGATATGCAAATGAGTGATAACCCAGTGCAACTGCTCACTACCTGCTGACTAAGCACGGCCTGTTCCCAGATAACAATCCCGGAGAAGCAACAATCCCAAAAGAGCGAGAGCCCGAGAGAAAAACCCATGCGAATCCCCCCCGCTTTTCGGTCAGCCCCAGATAATACACTAAACATGACGTGATATGATCTGGAATATTTCATTGGCACATCCAAATGCCAGTTTTGGGCTTTGCTATTCACTGCGCTTCTCCGTCCTAGTCCTAAGGCAGCTGTGAACCAGCCAAACACGATGGCCTTGGGCTCCAGCAGCAGCTCATAACATTAGTACTTTATCAATGTTCTTCTCGTAACAAGTCTGAACTGAAACCAAAACACAGCTCTTCTAACTACTGAGAAGAAAGTTAACTCTATCCTAACAAAACCAGGACAAACATACAGCTCTGTTTAGTTTAAGGCAGCAAGTCAGTCCCATAGCAGTAGGAAGTACACTGAGCCTATTCCAATGCTCTTGGGAAAGCTACAAGATGGAATTGGGTTTTACCAAATCATGTCCAGCATGCTGCTGTGCTTCTTTTATTACTGACCTCAGTCATAAGTTTCTCTGTTTTGCACATGGTCCATCTCTTTCAGCATTCAAAACCAGGAACTTTACAGATGTGATCAGTGAAAGCTACACCCAAACCAAAAAGTTTCCAAGCATCAGCTTTTCTTGTTTCAATCTAATAAAATGCAGATATTGCTTTTTAATAAATAAAGGTTTTCAGTGTGTTCCAGTGACTGCATGTATCCTCTACTGCCAAACAAAGAATGTTCTCCCATCCCCATATTAAGATTCCTTATTTAAATATGTACTTAACCAAACCCCACAAACACACACAATGCATACTTTGGTTTCAAGGAGCTGATTTAGGTGCCACCTGGTATGAACTTTTACACCCTTTCTGCAGTTTCATCTTTAAATAGGAGTATCTAAAAGAGTAATTCACAAAGAAAAGCTAAAGAGGTAAATACAACTGAAGACAGGTAATGCCAATTTCACTTAGAAAGTACAGAAGGCATGTTAGGTACAGTGAATGAACAGAGAAGGAAGGCAGAAACAAAAATAATAAAGTAACAATTGAGATTGTACTTCAGACAGTGCAGAAATATGCAATAGTCAGCTCAGTCTGACTGATAATTGATCATTCCTTTGGTGGTCTGTGACATAACAAGAGCACAGAAAAGTGCTCCTAAAAAACACCGTTTTTTTGTTGTTGTTATCAGGATTACATGAAGTATGCACTCTTTATATACACACACACATATCCTTATATATACATATATACCCTTATATATACATACATGCATACATATAAATGAAATATATCTATATAAACTCTAAATGGATAATTAAGGGATATGAAGACTCAGGGTATTCATCAACTTTTGAATTTATTTAGTTTCCAGGATTGTCGGTAGCAATCTGAAACTTGTCAAAGGAAAAGGACAAGCCAAACAAGGTCACTTATTTCATCTAATATGCTATTTCCTACAAGTTACTAAATTAATATGAAGATTAAAACTTTCTGTGAACAATATGAACCATATCCTCTCATTCTCCAATAAGGTGGATTAATCTCATTTGTCCCTGCAAGAAATTGTATGTTTTATAGAGAAGCTTGAATGAGCAAAACTGACTGACAGTAACAGATCTCTACATAACTTGCATGGTTTTTGATATATATATTGACTACTCTTATAATATCTTTTCTCTGGTGCATGATCTCTAAACAAAAAGTAATGACTTGCACAGTTACCACATAAAACCTAAGAATCATAGGGTATTTTATTTTTCTTTAATCAGTCCTAACCAATTTTGCATTTTGATAGCATCTAGGTTGTGACTACTTGAACTTATTGATAGCTTAAAATCTTATCTCAAGTTAATGTTATCCCCAGGGCAGTATAAATGCAAAGACTCTGGACTTTGACCATTCCCTTTAAAAATGTGAAAAAATGACTCTTGTAGGTGTGAGATGCCAGACTCACTGGAACAACAATCAGAAAAAGACCACAGAATTTCCTCACAGCTGTAACTTTTTGCATCACCCAGTGAGAATGAGACAGTGTTTGTCTTTTCTAACATCTTCTTTTCCTTCACAGGACCAACATACCCATCATGAATCATGATCATCCTAAACCTTCTCAAGTATTTAGAGATATTAATTTTTCTGAAAAAGTAAGTGCTCTTTACTAACTCACCAAAAGCTATATCAGAAACAAAGCATTATTGATGGGGGTTGGGAATGAACAGGCTTTTTAGAAGGTTTCATGAATTTGTATATGGATGTTGGCATTGCTACAAGCATAGGAACAAGAGAGAAGAAATTGCAGAGTCAAGTTTATTTCAGGAGTAGCTAGATGTAATATAGCAAAGCAGAAGGGAAAAATATTTTGCAGATATTAAGAGATATAAAAACATAAATGGAATAAATATTTGAGGATCGCTTATAATAATTACATAGAACATGAAACAACGACATAAAACAAGATAGGTTCTAACACAGATAAAGTCAACAGTTGGTTATCTTCACTCACATTGAACAAGACTATTCTTGTTGTGACTTTTTGTGAAGGATGTATTTTGTTTCTTAAAACTTAAGACTTTAGTTTCTTAAAACTTAAGACTTTTATCTCACGCTTTGAAAGAAAATGAAAAAGTTACCACAGCTAAAAATGTTGACGAAGACAATGTGATAGAGTCCAAAATCATTTCACTCTGTAAAAAGATTGGAATAAGGAAGCTAACAGTGATATTCAATCTTTGGGCCAAGGGTGTCATGAAACATAGCAGCATGATATGCCCTGAGGTAGTCTGGGCTGTCATCCTGAACAACTGTATGATATGGAACTGCCATGTGGTATCCAACTTCACCTGACCCAACACAATTTAGAATTTGTTTTCATCTGTTAGGTATTAAGAGACTAGTAGTAGAAGCAGTTTAATTCAAAGATTACAATTAAATAAAGTAAAGCTTGCGGAAGTGTAGTCACTTGCAAAATGTGGAAGGATGGAGGTTTTAAAACCATTCTGGGCACGTTTCACAAGCAATTGTGTAAATCCTTCTAAACTACCACGCAACAATGCTCTGGGAAGAAATTTAGTAAGACCTGGGAGAAGGAATATTATTTGTTTGTCATTAATCTGGCAAAGAAGTAGGACTAAATAAGAAAATTTTAACTTTTATAATTCCAGGCAACTTTTTCCAATAAGGATTATGTTATTGTAAAAAAATTTGGGGAATGCCACAGTAAGAGTAAATACATTGGACCAGAATCTGTGCTTACGTAGACAGGTGCTGACATTCACAATGGCTCTTGTTTTGGTCAGTTATAACTAGGTTAGGCTGGAATAAGTGGAAGTTGTGTTTAATCATGACTTTAGCATAAAGTCTCCTTGAAGTAAAAAGAGAATTGACTTAGTAACCAATGGCTACATTTTGCTAGTTACTAACAAGAGCCCAATCAATTTTTAGTTACACGATGCAATTAGGTTTAGAAAACACTTAATTCAACATGTATTTTGTGTACTAATATTTAATAATTATATTCTAAATGACTGACATTTACTCCAGTCACAAATGATGTCCAGTTCTTCTAGACGTTCAAATTTTGCTAAAGCAATTGCTCTCATAATAGTCTATAGTATGCAACAAAACATCAAATTAAGATTACCACATAAATAATAAAAAATAGGCTGTGCAAAAGATGCACTAAAGGATTATACTAACAGAACATTTGAGTTACAGTATTTGTGAAAAGAATAGGAAGTATTGAGTATGCTACTTACAAAATACATATGTAACATGTTAATTACATATTAAAATAGTTGTTGTAGGACCGACAAATAAGGAAGACTGACTGTTATTCATAGGCAGGAAGCAAGAATTTCTTCTGTATATTAAATTTCAAGGCTTTAGATTGCAATCTGCAAGTGGATACATGCAAAATAAATATGAATAAGAACTTCTTGAGAATCAACTGAATCAAAGCCAATATATAAAACAAATAAAGTTGCTATTGGGAATGGAGGGAATGTATGAAAACCCCTCAAATGTTAAATGAAATATGAACAGAAATACAGATTAGAGAAGATATCTAAAAAAGAATCAGAAGATATTTAATCCAGGGCAGTTGTGGAGAGGGAATATTTATAAATGACCTGGATGAGGGAATAAGTGCACTGTCAGCAAGTTTGCTGATGATA
>NW_010305001.1:1603-2953 GCF_000700745.2 Antrostomus carolinensis | reverse complement strand
CCACCATTTTAGGGCTCCCCTCCACCATTTTGGGGTTCCTCTCACCATTTTAAGGCCCCCCTCCACCATTTTGAGGGTCCCTCCCACCATTTTAGGGCTCCCCTCCACCATTTTGAGGGTCCCTCCCACCATTTTAGGGCTCCCCTCCACCATTTTGAGGGTCCCTCCCACCATTTTAGGGTTCCTCACACCATTTTGGGGTTCCTCACACCATTTTGAGGGTCCCTTCCACCATTTTGGTACCAAACCAGATGCTTTTCACCACGAAACATCCTCCACGTTAACACCAGCCTGTTACCACCACCCTTTTTCCCCCCAATAAATCATCCCACTGGAGACAGGCGCCCCAAAACCGCGTGTTTTCTCCCCAAAATACAACTCCCTGGATAAAATAAGCGGGGGAGGTTTCTGTTTGGCCTGGTCTCCTCCCCTCAGATCTGGCAGTTTGGCGAGTGGCTGGACGTGGTGGTGGATGACTACCTGCCCACCAAGGACGGCAAACTCCTCTTCGTCCACTCCGCCGAGGGCACTGAGTTCTGGAGCGCCTTGTTGGAGAAAGCCTACGCCAAGTACGTCCTCCTCCTTCCCTTCTCTTCAGTTTTAAGGTGAAAAACCCTAAAAACGGGGTTCAAAACCCTTCTTTGTTGCAGAGTGAACGGCTGCTACGAGGCTCTGTCGGGCGGCAGCACCTCGGAGGGCTTCGAGGATTTCACCGGCGGCGTGACTGAGTGGTACGACCTACGCAAACCCCCCGCTGATCTCTACCAGATCATCCTCAAAGCGCTGGAGCGCGGTTCTCTGCTCGGGTGTTCCATCGACGTGAGGAACTTTATTTATTTTTGGGTTAAAAACCCCAAATTTTGTGATTTTCTGTGGGTTTTTTTGAATAAGCGGCTCGTTAACGCGCCCGCTGTCTCGTTTACCTCACAGATAACCAGCGCTTTTGACATGGAGGCGGTGACCTTCAAGAAGCTGGTGAAGGGCCACGCCTATTCGGTGACGGGGGCCAAGCAGGTGAGAGGTGACATCGTTTTGGGGAGAAAACATCCCTTTTTGGGTCATAAACCCTGACAACACCCTTTTACAGATCAACTACCGCGGGCAATCCCTGGGTCTGATCCGGATGCGCAATCCTTGGGGAGAAGTGGAGTGGACGGGACCCTGGAGTGACAAGTGAGGACCAGGCGGCTTCGTTAGTGTTAATTAATTAATTAACGAAGCGGTTGGGTCAATGGGGCTGAGATCCCTTTGCCACCCGCAGCTCATCGGAGTGGAACGCGGTGGAGCCGGCGCTGAGGCAGCAGCTGATGGTGAAAATGGAAGACGGTGAATTTTGGTAAGTGAAAAATT
>NW_010305001.1:0-1535 GCF_000700745.2 Antrostomus carolinensis | reverse complement strand
AAAAACCCCCTCCCCTCACCCCACCCCACCCCCCACGTTTTCCAACTGTTTCACACCAGGAAAAACTTCCTCCTCTTCCTCCCTGTGCTTCCTCTTCCTCCAGGATGTCCTTCCGGGATTTCCTCCGGGAATTCACCCGCTTAGAGATCTGCAACCTCACCCCGGACGCTCTCCAATCCCGCAAGTTCCGCAAGTGGAACACGCGGCTCTACGACGGGACGTGGCGACGCGGCAGCACGGCCGGCGGTTGTAGGAATTACCCCGGTAGGCGCCGCCGGTGATGGATTCTCACCTCAAAACCACTCTTTTTGGTGACAAACCAATTACTTTAACTGCTTTTTGGGGTTGTTTTTTACTTTTTCAGCCACTTTCTGGATAAATCCGCAGTTTAAGATCCAGCTGGAGGAGGTGGATGACGACGGGGATGAGGGCGGCGGGCGCGAACCCGGCTGTAGCTTCCTGCTGGCGCTGATGCAGAAACACCGGCGCCGCGAGCGCCGTTACGGCAAAGACATGGAGACCATCGGATTTGCCGTCTACGAGGTAACGGCGTCAACCGGTGACATCAACCGGTGGCGTCAACTGGTGACGTCAACCGGTGGTGTCAACTGGCGACGTCAACTGGTGACATCAACTGGTGGTGTCAACCAGCGATGTCAACCGGTGGCATCAACTGGTGGTGTCAACCGGTGGCATCAACCCGTGGTGTCAACTGGTGACATCAACCGGTGACATCAACTGGTGGTGTCAACCGGTGACATCAACTGGCGGCGTCAACCGGCGACGTCAACTGGTGACGTCAACCGGTGGTGTCAACTGGTGACCTCAACTGGTGTCACCCAGCACCACTGCTCGCCCTCACCTCTCTGTTTCTCTCCCTACAGGTTCCTCCCGAGGTGGGTCCAACTCGCCGGCAGTGATATCACCGTAACCAGGAACCCCCAGAAGGTGTTTTTGGGGTTATTTTGGGTGTGATTGGTTTTTCTCCCCCCACCGGCAGCACGTGGGGAAATCAGGCGTCCACTTGAAACGGGATTTTTTCTTGGCCAACGCTTCCCGGGCTCGTTCGGAACAATTCATCAACCTACGGGAGGTGAGCACCCGGTTCCGGTTACCGCCGGGAGAATACATCGTGGTGCCTTCAACCTTCGAACCCAACAAGGAAGGAGACTTCGTTCTCCGCGTCTTCTCTGAGAAGAAAGCCGGCACCGAGTAAGGAACTGCTCGTTAACGCTAACGAGCCCTGGTGATGACTCTTGAGGGCAAACTCCACTTCTAATTATCTCCGCTCCGCAGGGAAATGGATGATAAGATCCAAGCGACGCTCCCGGATGAGGTGAGGGTGATGGTAACACCGTAGGATGCTGAGGCATCACCTTTTTTTACCAAAACATCCCTTTTTTTCCTCAGAAAGTGCTCTCTGAAAGCGAAATCGACGAGAACTTCAAGCAGCTCTTCAAGCAGCTGGCGGGGGCGGTAAGAGCGGCGCCGGGATCGGTGCCGGGATCGGTGCCGGGATCGGTGCCGGTGGTGAC
>NW_010305000.1:439-1022 GCF_000700745.2 Antrostomus carolinensis | reverse complement strand
GAAGCCCCTGTGCTGGGTGGGGTGTGGGTCTGTCTATGTGCATGGGCTGTGCCAGCCCCTCCTGTGCCCAGGACTCTCAGTACGTGGTGGCCGTGAGGAACTACAGCCCCGAGGACAGGGACCAGCTCAGCTTCCACAAAGGGGACATCATCCACCTGCAGCCGTTGGAGCACCCCGAGAGAGGTGGGCATCTCCCCACAGCCCCCCATGCTGAAACACCCTCGATGGGCGGCACGGGGACAGCAGGACTAATGGCTTAACTGGCCCTAGAGGGGGGCAGGCCCTGGCCTTTCATCCTGTGACTCCTTGTGTCCCCATGATGTCCCCACAGACCACTACTACGGCTGCGTGGTCCGCAAGAAGGTGATGTACCTGGAGGAGCTGAAGACGGGGACCCAGGATTTTGGTGGGTGCTATGCTGTCCCCATGGGTGTCCCTGGTGTGTGTGCACTGCCCTGGGCTATGTCCCCTCCTGGGGCTGGGGCACAGGGCAGGATCCTGCCTCTTTCACCCCTCAGCAGGATGGTTTTGGGCTCTTTTTGGCCCTGAGCTGATGCAGGGGGATGCTCCCCTGTGGTTCCCA
>NW_010305000.1:0-393 GCF_000700745.2 Antrostomus carolinensis | reverse complement strand
GTCCCATGTCCCTGCAGACAATGGGTTTTGTGGCCTCTGGTCTGTGCCTTTATCTATCTCAAGCAATGCCAAACCACAGCCATTTCTAGCCAAAACCTGCAGCCAGACCCCCTGGAAAGGGGTGCAGGGGGCAGGAGGGAGTGGGCAGAGGCTTTCTAGGGGGGTGGAACCCCCAGGGCTTCCAGTCCAAGACCACCCTCACCATCTGCCCGGCGCAGGGTGGAAGTTCGGGGCCATCCACGGCAGGTCGGGGCTCTTCCCCACCGAGTACGTCCAGCCCGTTGCTGCTCCCGACTTTGTCCACTTGCCAGCGGAGAGGAAAGAGGAGCCCAGGGACAAGCAGGGCAAGGTGGCATCTTCAGCGGCCGTGGCTGGGGCCGGGGGCCCCACCCC